>NW_016908892.1:57300-239209 GCF_001483705.2 Eufriesea mexicana
GAGCGGTTCTTGTCGAGGCCTGGCAAAAAGGCTAACAGTTTGACACCTCGCATCGTTCATCCCCGGTGTCCGATTAATTCTTTTTTCCAACCGGCTGCCTACTATGTAGCTGGCAAAGCGTAACGCGATATTTCTTTGCCCCGTTCGAACCGGTAAAAAGAGGCTTAATGCGACGGCCGGGCGAAGATAGCAAAGTAACGATCAGAAGCAATCTTTCCCCATGACATGCTACTTCGGCCAACGCAAACCGTATCCCGTGGATGGTTTCTGTATCCACTCTGGCTCTTAGATCCGCGTCGACGTTGATTCGTTGCGTAACATCCGCGATTGCTCTCGCCGCGGCACTTGAGCGCCGTTAAACCGATGCCTCTCGTAGCCTGCGCGCAGATTTACGCGGCAGACCGGGTTCCGGATGCCGGTGTGTTAGAGAAAAGGATGACAAACCGGTGTGTACCAGGGACTCGCGGATCGAGAAAGCATATACGATCCTTCTATTCTGGAATGTCGATTGGTCGTTCCCTATGCTAGAGGTGGGTAAGTACAAGAGCGTAGGCCTCGGAGAGAAGAAGAGCCTCTTGACGCCTTTGGCTGCGCTCGAACGCGGACCAAAGGCAGCCCCAGGGAGGGGCGAAAGGGGTGCGCGAGGCGAAATAAGCGGATAATTGCGAATATCTGCTGACGCAACGCGGAAACCGGCGAAACGGCTCGTGGTTGTTTGGCTTGGGTCTAGGATAACGTCGGGCATAACGCTCGAAATAATTAGAGAGCGGCTACTGAAATGACTTTGATCCGCCGATAGTGGAAAAATACCTCGCTTCGCTACGCTTCCATGCGACGTCTCGAGGGTTCCTCGGAGTAAAACGGGCCAGTGTTTTTCCTATCGTACCAAACGGGAGATTAAAGGATATCGAATGCCAGCGCGATCCAATCGTTCCAGCGGATGTTCCAGCGACCGCTGATATTTCATCGGCCAGCAGGGGAACACGGCGATATGCTCATCCGTAATTCCACGTTTGCCACCCGTGCTCGCCACGATAGAGATATCGATGGAAAAGCGGGGCCGGTAGAAAAGCTTGTCCGCTCCAAGGACCGTCCTTACATTTTTCCAGAGATTACATAGTGCAGGGCTGACATTACGGCAGAGGTCTACTCGATACCGTTTCGAGGCACTCCGTTCCCCCTCGAGACCGATTCCTCGGCCGTTGTGTGCTCAGCTACTACTCTCTAATTAGAGACGCGCTCGATACGCGGGCGTGTATCCAGCGGCGAGACAGGATTCGATGCAAATACCAGCGGGCGTAGGCATCGGCGTATCCAAACAGGGAATAATTAGAATGATAATGGAGGCGTACCCCGGGGCCCCGATGAACGATGAGGATCGGGGGCCGCAGCTGACTTTAGACTTCGTTCTTAGGCCTGTTTGCACATCGGGAAACCCTCCAAGTTGCTGCATCGCCGCACTGTTTGCCCTGCGTTTACGTGGAAAACCTGAAATACCGGAGTTTGCTTTGGGCGCGGCGTTCCACAGACGCGTTCCACAGACGCGTTCCACAGACGCATTTCGTCGCCGACGCCACTACCTTCCAGACGGACCCAAGTTCAAGGCACCGTGCCACTTAGCGAGACAATGTTGAGGGTAAACAGGGCTCCGATGCATCTACCTTCTACAACGCCGTTTGTCTTCAGCGTGGGAATGCGCGGAGCCAAACGACCACGCAACTTCTCCTATGCAGATTGCTCCGTCCAAGTTACCAGGGTATACACTCGACGTGTCCGCTGGGCTCGTGGAATTTGCTTAATCCGGATTACCGTGCACGCGGAAGCTAATATTGGCATTGTCTCGTTTCGAATTAATCCCCGTGTTCCGTTTATCCAACTGTGCAAACACCGGGAATCAATGCGCCCGACACACCTGATGATCCCAGTCGTTGCCCGTAGAGAAGTTACGTCGAATAACTTTATCGCGATGGAATTTCGGCTATTCTCCAGTTTAGAATTTCGATTTTCAGCTTTCACGACCTGGCTTCCATAGGTCGAGATTATTTCGACATGGTGGATACGATGGGTAGCCTGTCTTATTCTACTGGCGCGCGTGAAACGAGCAGGAGGATCGAAGGAGGAAATGACGGGAAGTTGATCCAGTCGGTCGTTCGGACAGGCCATCACCTTTCGTCTCGCGATTCCTCGTAAGGTCAGGGTGAAGGAACCTTAATGACTGGATACCGAGGGGACGGGATGTAAGAGTTAAAGAAACGGTGATCCTGTCCTCCCTGGAACAGGCATGCGCACCTGTGTCGAGCTTTACCGCTGTAACGTGCCCGATCCCTTAGCGAGTCACGATGGCCAGGCCTTCTTGTACAAGGTTTTCAGATCGACGCGACATCCCGACTAGGAAACCAGTACAAGGAAGTATGGAACGATCGTTGGAAGAGCTTGCGCTCCTGGGAAGTGGCTACGACGAATGTACATGAGATTTCACGGAATCGAACGTGACTAGCCGAGTTTTGCCGTCATCTGGAACGCGAGCTGCCATTTTTTCCCGCGCTTCTTTCTCGCGCCTTTCGCAGATGCATAGTGGACCCTCGAAGGTGATAAGAATCCTCGAAGAATATTCGATTCCTCCGCGAATCACTTTCAATTCCGACGTCTCCATATATAGCAGCTTGTACTTACTCGGAAGGTTTCGCGTCTCGGGCATCGTCGTTATCCCTTCCATTTAAATTTCCAACGAAAATTCACCGCGGATGAACGCTATTGTGACGATTTTTAAGTCCCCCGTACAAATAGCTACAAATTCTGTCGTCGGGGAGAGAGGACGCTCGAGTCCAAAGTAACGCGGCCTGCATAGAAATTTCACCTCGGATCGAGACTCCATTGTGATGATTTTTAGGTGCCCTACGGACGGCTACGAGCTTGCAAAAGGCGACGAAGGATAAAGCAAATAAAATTCACCTCGGACGAGCCGTATTGTGAGGATTTTTAAGACCCGTTTCACGGATAGCTGCGGATATGGGTTTTCTGTCAGAGATGATCAAGTCGAAAGTACGACTCGGCGTGAAAGGCAGCGACCGGCTTAATGGAAAACGGAGTTCAGCATGGTCGATAAACGATTTTCATGTCCGCGTGGGACCAGTCGGCGCGGTGTAAAGAGAAAAGGAGGAAGGTCCGAGGGTCCGAGCACGAGCCAGAACCGCGGCTCGCCATTGTCCCGACGTGGTCCAGGTGCGAGCTCTCTCCCCTCGTTGAAAGGCACGACGGAGCCAGTGCCGTGATTAATATACGCGCATCCGGCTAGTTGGAATAATTTTCACCGACGCGTTCTGTAACGAAGCGCATGCCGGCGATGCGTTGTCAGTGACACGCAAAGAAAACGAGAAGATCGACGAGCTCGTGTACAAACTGGCCAACGGGAACGTTGTTCCGGTGGCCCTCTATAAATAGATGGCGGAGAGCTTGATGATCAATATTCGTACATCCGGTTGGTTGGACGATCCGACGGATATTCCTACTTGTATTTCATAAGAAGTAAATATTTTTTATGGCCACATGAAATGAAAGAGTCTGCTAGCAACGTTTCAGCCACCAGGCGTTGGCAAGAAGTATCTCAGAGATCTGCACGCTCTTTGGATTCTTCCCAAGATTATAGGTAAAGGAAGAGCCCATTTTCGTCTAGCGATTACACCGAGGCGATTTTATCGAGAAAAAGGAATAACCCGAGCAGTCGGAAGGTACGAGGTTTTAATTATAGCTTCACGGAGCCTATTTCAAGAATAGGCTAACAACACGGTTCACGGTTTCACTCGCGTACTCTAATTAAGTTGGTGTTCTTTCAGGTAACGGAAAATCTCGAATCGAGAATCCTGGATGAGACGAAAGACGACGGTAGCCGAGCTATCGTCAGCTGGCGCGTTATCGCGTCTCTGATTTGCAGAAGTGGCAGGGAGGAAGAGTGCTGCCGCGAAGAGTATGTAAACGCCGGAGACGTGTGATTGTTACGGAGAGAAGAAGGCTGGCCAGAGAACGGGCGTATATACCCCGTCAGATAGGCCGCGCACGATCAGAATAATGCCTGTCGGTGTACTCGAACGAGGCAACCGGAGGTGTTAGTGGACTATAAAGAGAAGAAGCAGGGGAACGGTGGGCTCGTGCACGAGCCACACAGCGGGACACTGTTGTGTCCCCGTGGCCCAGGTGCAGGGCCACCCTCGCTGCCCCACCTCGGTCGTTTACGAACCAGCACGCCAGAAAGGTTACTCTCGTCGAAGAGGCAACACCGTGGCGGACCGGTGAGGATCAACCTTCTCCGGCCAGTTCGAGGGACAAGGTTCGCGGGAAATAATGTGGCGACGGTGAACCGGATGCGAGAGCTTGCGAACCACGAACAGCCACCCAACGTTATAGGGCCACGGCGTGGATGTCTTACCCCGTGTAAGAGAAGCAGATACGATCTTCGCGTCGACTCGTGCCCCCCATCGGAGGCCACCTTCGGGGACAGGTTCACGCGACGACAAAACCTGTCGACTGTCGACGCGTCAGCCTTGAAAGGATGATAATCGCCCAGCTCACGGGGACACCCACGAAACGGTCGCGGTCGTTAGACAATCGAGCGTGGTAATCGATACGTTATAAATGGTATCGTTCCCTTCTCTCGCTCCTACGGCTCCTCTTTATTACTTGACCTCGTGTACGGATAGTTCCGCGGCGATGGTAATTAAGTTTTACGGCTAACCTCTGCCCGATTTAAGATACCGCCGGGTCTAATGGCCGAGCGACGCCGGGCTGTAATAATATCCCCTTCCCGCCGCGATTCCTTCCTCGAAATTTCTGCCAGCCAGCCGACCAGATATCGTGGCTAGCCTATCGATGGGAAAATTATTTCTCGGGAACCTCTGAGAAATCCCTATGGTTTCCTCCGTCTCCTTTGCCCTCGAATCCTTATCAGTTCCACCCGATCGAGCCGCCAAGTCGAAGAAAAGTTTCATTTCGATATCCCATCGAAACCATAGGACTTTTACCTTAATGTCGGCTGCTCTCTCGCCACCCGGTCTCTATTGCTTCGTATATATATAAATATACCTATCGGTCTGTACGAGGACGAGGGTAAGAAAAATAGAGGAGGAAAAATAGAGGCGAGTGGACGCAGAGGCGAGGTGGGCAGGAAAGCTCGCGGAGAAAAGCGGGAGAAGAAGGAAGAACTCACCTTCCCACTCACCAGGTTCGGATAGAACGACCTAGGTGGAGCATAGTCTGTTACTATCTTATTACGAGCCTCCGCAAATGGTGTTCATCGAGGTAAGACCGTGTTCTACCAGCTCGATGTTCCCTCCCCTTTTCCTTCGTTCCTCCCGTTCCCTACGCCCTTTTTCACCCGTCGCTCGTCTCTACACCGTCAGCGTGCTCTCGAAGGTGGATGGACTTTGGATCGCAGCATGCCGAGCACAGGGTACAGCGTCGCGAAGGCAGGGTCGCCGAGGACGCGAACGAAAGGGAGCTGGTTCGACGTTATTAATCTCGGAATGGCCGTCACGCGCGGCCAAGACCGTGATAGCTCGGTCGTGGAGCATTCGGGATGGGTAGATACCGAGCGACCACGAGTTCCACGGTTCATTCTTCATGGCCGAGTGACTTTTGCGTATATGCGAATGTCGGACGATTAACGATCGTACCTCGGTTGCGCTCGTTAAGCGACAGTTTCTTCTCCCTTCGAGATGAGCCACCAGAGGCCCGGCGAGGAGAGAAGGAGAGGACGAAGAAGGAGAAGAAGAAGAAGAAGAAGAATAAGAGCGAAGATGAAACTGGTACACCGAGATCATCCCTTCGGTCGAAGACGAATGATCCGGACCCTGGCCTGGGATACATTATCGCTGTGTGTAAGAGCCGAGGAGCTGCACGAGCACTGGGCGACACTTTCGTAGAATCGTGGATCGAGTACGTGACGACGATGGCGATCTGGAAGAGGTCCTCGAGCCAAGGTCGTACGACTAATAATAACTCTGTAGGCAGGAATCGATTTCCCCATGGATCACGACTGGCCCCCTTCGAACCAGGCCGAGAGATGTGGGTTGATTGTTCGCCACGATACGGGGCCCTGCGCGACAGTTAGGCCCTGGTTCATTATGCATCCGTCGATATTTCGTGGGTTCGTCGAACGACACGGTTGCTCAAGCCTGGACCATATTCGAGAGGACTCGACGAAGGTGAAAGTGGTGTCACGGGATTGCCTCATACCGATCGGATACGATCGCGAATCCTGTTTGATCGATGACATGGACTTTTGGCTGATTCTCTTATCGTTAGGCGTTATGGAGCTAACCGACTGGGACTTTTTCGTGGTCCATGGGACGAACGTTATCTCCGAAAAATTTTGACAGCGATCGCCAAGTGGATTGATCGAGAGGAATATCATCCCGTCCAACGTTGGCTTTCGTTGGATTTATAGAAAATAGAACGTGATCGGGCAAGCGTGTACCGATGGTTACATAATTTCCAATTAGCCCATTGCCAGCGAGTTTTTCTCGTTTCTCTTGCGCAAATAATCGTGCGAAAATTCTGACAACAATCGTAGGAAGTAATGGGTAGGGTATGGACGAGCATACGAAGATCGGCGAACATGTACCAATCACCGTGCCGATCACGGGGATTTCCTATGTGTCACAGTTCCGCTCCATTTTCTCCTCCATGGTGGTATGCGAGAAAAATGGAATTAAACGAAACACTGAAAAATCCACGAAAACGATCGTACGAAAATAAATAAATAAATAAATAAATAAATAAATAAATAAGAAACTGAAAACGATAAAGAAATCTCACACGATAAGAAAGGAAGCATAATAAGATTACTTGAAAGAGCGATGAAAATGGAAACGAAGCATAAAATTTGAAAAAGAAGGATTAAAAGAGCGACAATAAAATAAAAGGTATCAAGAAATTGCGAAAAAGGATAATATAGGAGAAAAGAAAGAGAGAAGAAAGGATACGAGCTAAAAAGGATCCTCGATAGAGATAGCTCAACAATAGACGCGTTAAGGCATACATATATAATAAATTCAAAGCACTAGAGTTCAGTTTCCATCAACCGTTTCAATTTTATCTCGCCCGTCTGTATGAAACAATAAAAGTTACAGTTAGCAATTCGAAGAAGGAAGTGATGCCAACGAAAGACGGTCGAGCGTGTTTAGAAAAGTCTCTTAAGGCCACCATACTTCGAAATCAGTCTCCTGGATCGCTCTACGAGATCGGCTAATGGCGTTAAAGCAGAAACTAAGCACCGGTTGGAAAATTTACCGTTACCAACGGTCGATTACCATTGGAGATTAGTTCTCGCCCGAGATCGCGTTTATATCTATTCGCCGGTGAAGCCGGGTGGGGGTGCTGGCTATACATTTTTCCCTGCTCTTTTCAGCCGAGGTTCCGATTAAAACTGACCGGTTCGCGTGCGTTTCATCAACGGTAAAGTTCCATCGATTCCGCGAGAATTCGCGTATCTGCTGCAGGCCGCGATATCCTATCGCGAAAGCTTCCACCCGGCTAGTTTATAAATCGTTGTTTCACGTTCTCATCGATCTCTCTCGAGCCTCGAATTAACCATAAATTCTGCGATCGACCGTAGCTCGAATCGCGCGCCGTTAGGCGCCGGCGTTTTTCCTTTTTTCCCTTCATTTTACACCAGTCGATGCCTCGACGTCGGTTACAGGTAAAACGAGCTACTACAAAGTCGCACTACGCCTTCCCTCTATTTCCATCCTTTTCTTTCCTCTCTTATTTCTCGCTTTCGTTTCCCTTCTTTTTCCTCTCTTTAAATTTATATCGCTCGGTTAAACCGGTTTCCCGGTACACCTATATTCGATAGAAGATGACGTCAGAAAAAATCCCAGGATCGCGATGACTTGCGTCAAGCCGAGCGAGTTGCGTAGCGAGAAAAAGTCGCGAGAGCGAAATCACGATTTCGGTTTCTCATTAGCCGAACACTGTACGACCTCGAGGCGAGCCCACGATGAAACGAGGCAGGAAAGTACGGTGCACGAACGGAGCCTCGTCGATCTGATCGCGTACGCGTGCTCTCTTGATTCGCTGTATAATGTTACGCGCTATTGTACTTAATTCCGCAGTTCTTACGGTACCCTGTTCGCCCGAGCTGCGCGCGCATCGTCCCTTCGCGCGCGCTTCTCTTTCAATGGCAACCGTGATAAATAACCCTAGCAGCCTTCGAGAATGTTCCGAATATGGGAGATTCGCTGAAATTGAATCGCACGCTCTCGCGGTAGCCGGTGTTTGTTCATTCTCCCGCTCAAGGCGCTCACTCTGCCCTCGAGCGGTATGTCGCGCGTCAGACTCCTCGCTCGGACAATAACAAGATGGCTCGCGCTGTTTTGGTTATGGCTTCTTTTGGAAAGCCACACGGTTAGATGCCAATGTTTTCGAGGAATCTGCCACGAAGGTTATGCCAAGCTATGCGTAGTATACTTTTGTTAGTTGGGTACGAGGTGTGCTATAGAGAAGAACGTGTCCGTGAATCCGAGGTAAGTAATGGCGGAAATTGATTTCGCGTTGGCAACTTTTCTTTTCCATTTGTTAAGGAGTTTAATTTATTTCAGTTTACGAAGAGTCGAGTCGGAACGATTCGTTTTGATAGGGAGTAAGGACACTGGGCGTCCTGCATCGGAGGGAAGAGATTTTATAGAAATTTTATCGCCCAGCCAATCAGAAACTAGCGAATCGGAAACGAAAGAGGTTATAATACGCAGGTAATGCAATATCTCCGTATCATTTACGACAGTTACAAGCGGTTTGCACGGCAAAAAAGGCCGAAGAGTGTTCTAACCACAATTGGCAATTTTAGCGATCACTCGAAGGGACAGATGGACGTTCCAGTTTACCATTTCGCGACAAGTTAATCCGACATAAACTAGAACAGCAATAAATAGCGACAAGTTGATCCCGCGTTACAACTTACGCAACAAGCGCGAACCATTTCATCCTACGGAGTCAACGATTACGCGTGACAGGTTTGAAACTGTTTCGATAAGCCTTGTCATAGCAGTGACACCGATAGCATAAACAAAAGACACGGGGAATCCTATAGAACCCTGAAAACCATTCCGTCTTATCTACCATCGAACCACCTGTTAACCGATTCCGAAGAGTGACGGCCTTATAAAATGGAACGATCTATGAAGGGCCATTACATGGCTTAATAAAACGACCCCCCGGGAAACCTGTTACCGGTTCACCGGATTATTTCGTGAATAAAATGGCGTGACGTCGCGTGCATGCCCGTGCCTCGCCTTCTTTATACCTCACCGGAGGTAGAAAGAATACGTCGAAGAGGAAACAAGCTGATAGAGAGAGAGAACAGGAGGTGGAACAGAGACGGATAGGTCACCGACCGGTTGTCAGTGACAATTCCAACGAGCAACACAGAACCAGTGGCAGGTATATCTACATTGTTCGAGGAACTGGGCCAATAGTGCAGGTTCACTAAACCAACGCGAACTGGATTACACGTTTATTTTCGTTTGCCCTGGAACAAGGGCCCTAAAACATTTTAGGTCACCTCTCAGGTGACCGAATTTTACACAAGGTAGGTCGCACTCGGTTTGTAGCCGCGATGCTAGTCGTCGAAAAGGACCCCTTTTGTGCACGGATCACGAATCACGAATTCTGATGTATCTCTTTTTTTCTTTTTTTTCAGTCAAGGCTCTACAGTGAATCAGCCAACTGATTCAGAGAAGCCGGAACAATTCGGTTAGAATGTTCGATGCGACTTTTTTCAACGAGAAAGCTACGTCGATCGAATGGTAATCGTTTACCTGTTACGTGTTGGGGATGACGTAAAGTGTGTTACAAGATTCTTCGCTGGATCAAGCATGTACCATGAATTATACTGGAACGGGAATTTTGCATAAATTCCTTTCGAAAAAAAGCAACTTCTTCGCTACTACTACTTCTTCACGGTTACGTAAGTACAAATTTATTGACTCTACGGTATTCGAACGTTGTTTAAATATAGCACTACTCGGACAGCGAAGACAATTGTCTTTAAATAACTCGACGGAACGATACGTACATTTTAATCGATCTCCAGATTCTTATATCGTTTAGGGACCAAAAAGGAGGCAGTATGACGTAGCTGAAAAGCAGAGTGATTTATAGGATTCTAAAAACAGAGTGATCTAGAACTTGAACTATCTAAAAACTCTTTGCCTTCTACCAAAATTATCACTCGTCTAATTTTCATTCCACACTCTTCTCGCGTACAAGGATTCAATGACTACATCGGAGAGTCAACCGATTAACTGGCAGAAGATCGATTCTCTGGATCACATCGGAGGTATAGAGCTCCGAAGTGGAATTCGCACGAGTTCATTAGCCATGGAAAATCCGAGCAGAAACGCGGTAGAACGCGAACGAAATCGAGTCCGAAGACGGTCGATTAACGTTCTAAAAACCGTTCGTGCGCTCGTGCAATACGTGCGACGAGTCCAAAGCTCGGTGTACCTCGTAGTCGGCGCGATTCGTGCGCGCATTGAAATTCTCTCGGATCTCGTCGGGCAGAGTAGCCGATTTTTATCGAGTACACGACCGGTTACCGGGCAGAGCTCATAAACCGCATTCGACATCGAGGCACGGGCAGCCACGTAAGGAATACGAAGTATCACAAGGTAAATCCATTCGTGGTATTTCAATCGGCCAGACAGAAACCGTTCGAAACCCGTTCAGACCGCGGATCCACGACCGGCACGCCGACCGTGAAACCGTGCCGCGTGAATTCCAGCACGACGGTCGCGTGTCTCAGGCAGGCGGACCGTAATGATGGTATTAATTGGGGAAAACGACGGTCTCCGTGGATTTCGATCGCGACTTATTGCCGATGAATGGCACTGGCTATTGATACGTTCGCGTGGACGATGATCGTTTGGAGAATTGAATACTCCGGCGAAGGTAATCGTCGTGTAACCTTCGTTGTATTCTTTTACCTTCTTCGTAGCAGGATATTACACAGGGTGTTAGGAAATAAGGGTTTTGCAATGGGTACAAATATCATTCGGGTAAAGGTAATTATCGCCGTACTCGTCATCTCTTTACGTCCAAGTGTTAGGAAATAAGGGTTTACAATGGGTACAAATATCATTCGGGTAAAGGTAATTATCGCCGTACTCGTCATCTCTTTACGTCCCTTTTATGGAACAGAGTTAAGAAATAAGGACTCGTAGTGAACATAAGCATACACACACGGAATGTTAAGACATACGAATTTGTAATAGGAGCAAATATTGTATCGCGAAAATTGAATTTTTTGGAAAAAATGTTCTCGAGTCCGATCGTTTCTCGAGTGATCCAACCGTGCATCGTCTGTTACGTTCAATCGAATTAAGCTCATCGAGTAAATACGAGAGACACGTTAATTAACAAATTGGGAAAGTTTATGGCAAGAGGGGTGGAAATTTTTACCCCGCAAAGATACGAAAACCGATCTCGCGAGAATCAGTTTCGAAACAACACGCAGTACCCGAGCACGAAACAATGCGAAAGGGGAAAACCACCCCATTTGCAACACAGTCGCTACGTGCCCTACGAACCCGATCGATGGATCACGTAACTCATCTTTCCAAACCTCGAACACGCCGACACGAAAACGCAAACTCTTTGACAGAAACGCTGGCGAAACGGACGATTCCGTAATTGAATTTCTTTGTCCTCCCCGACGCGATAGAAGCGTTCGTATCCGCGATGGTGAAAAAATTCTCCTTGCCAAACGCGCGCGAGCAGTCCGTGATCCTGACAGAAAGTCGATAGCCGGTCCCTCGTTCCGTCTGACGTGACGTGACGTCTGCGAAAGGACCGACGATCAAAAATGAAAATCGTTGAACTTCCTACTCCCCTGCTGTCCGAGAGTCATTGGCCTGGTCCGGCGAATTTTTGTCCACGGCCGGGTTCATTCGCATTCACGTGTGCGAACCCGCGCGTATCCAAATTCCGCGATAATCGTAGGAGGAAACCGTGCCGTCGACGAGGAGCGTATCGTGAGCTGGTCTCTTTGAAAGATTCGGCTACGGGGAACAAGGCGTGACGTTGAATTAGCACTTCGTGTACGAGGCACGCGTGCCTGGAATACGAGGTGGTCGCATTGTCGGTACCGCAAGCCCCGTGCGAATAGAATTCGAACGTGATCGGTGTCGATTCCAAAGTTTGAAAGAAGCCTTCTGAACCCCCATTGTTCCCCGGCTTCCACGACTCCGCGTCGTCGGCCTGTACCGTTCCCGGCTCCGACTTTCAAATCCTCGGGAGGTGATTCGACTCCGTGATCCGGGCTTATGCAAGAATTTTGTAATTTCGTAAGTAATCGGCGGTGAAAATTCGAACGATAAATCGCGATATTTCTATTGGTCCGTGTTGTCGAAAAATGGGCAAAATGGCTGTGAGATTAAACGAGGATTTGAAAAATTTGCAGGAGACTCCACGATTCACTTTACGCGCGGATTTTATGGAAGAATGAGATCCTAGACGTCGGGAAATTAAAAAGTTTTTCGATTTTCTAATAATTGCGAAAATATTTGCAATGGAGAAAAAGTCAGAAGTTACTAAATCGATAACGCAATGACACAAATTTGTATCGAAAGTTGGCATGACGTACAGTACGTCAAGCAGAAATATTCCTATCAAGGGAAAGCGTATTTTCGTAAAAAAAAGATTCGATATTTCGTCGAGGAATAAAATTTCAGGCCTAGACAATATTCACGAGGAGGTTGGTGGGATATGAAAGAGAATTCGCGGGCATCGGTGGGAATCCCCGCGGATCTGGCTTGAATTTTCGTAGGTTTTGCCGGACGTTTAGGGAGAATGAATAATTGATCGCCTCTTTTGAACCGCCTTGGCGCGTTGAATACAGGATTTCACGGACCGATAGGTCGAGTCTTCGTGCTCGATATTTTTAATGGCCCTTTTTCAATAGCGACCGGGCCAGTGCCCGGCGGACCATTCGCTCGCGATGCTGTTCCTTTTCTCTCGAAACGCCGTATAGCGTTGCGACCTGGCCGATAGGAAGCGCTGCCTCTTTTAATGCTCGATCGCTTCTAAATAGTCGGACGTTCAAAAGACCTAGAACCTGGCCATGTTCGTCAAACGGGATACGAACAACCCCCACCATCTTGCGCCATGTACCAGCGTTCAGTGACACTTTGGGGTCCGCTTGTAACGATCGATCCCTGGCTCTTCTCGGTTCCATTAAACCAAACTTTAAATATACTTCCACCTATACCAGGTACTCGCGAATGCTTCATCGAATAACGGGCAAAATTAAACCTGTCGAACCCGAAGTAAAATAGCTGCATTTACATTTAATCGCGTCAAGCGTAGTTACGTCGATTGAACGGATGCTCGAGTGGAGATGAGACGTTTTCGAGATTCCCATCGCGAGGATCAGGTAGCCGGAGTCTGGGTCGCGAAGGTATTGGCCCCGATCGGAATTCGATAATTAAATTTCGATGTATCGACTGGAGAACTGTCGGACGTCGTTGGCGGAATAGTGGAATAGTCGCGGACGGTTCCATCGATCGAGGTTTGGGCCTTTTTTTCGGACCGAGACGACCTGTCGGTCGCACGACCCGAATTCGTGGCGCGACACGAGCCGCATCTCTCGGTTTTTACCGTTTCGTGTGGGCCTGCTACGTGATCGAAACGGTCGGCCAAGCGGAGAGGACCCGAACGCAGGCCCGCGATGGCTCACGCGCATAACAGAGCAAGGATTCTTGCTCAACGACCTCTGTCTCGCTCGTGTGGGGACTTTCACTGCGATAACGTCGACGTCTCTCGATTCCTCGAACTGGCTTCCCGCTGACGATAAGCTGACGATCGCTGGTCTCGTGCATGCACCGCTGTTATTCGACAACAACGGGCCGTGTGGAGAATAAAAAAGGAAAAGAAAGGAAATTATGACGAAGCGTAATAATCGTCGTGTCGTGCCAAGAAGTTGTGCGACATCGTTCACGTTGGTCAGGTTTGCAAAGCCGAACGAACTTAACGGCGAACGAAAGAGAGCTGCGCGCGAGCAAGAAGTAACGCTCGCCTCAGCGAAAGGGGAACTCGAAGCGAAGAAAAGAAAAAGCTACGGCCAACTGTAGTCCAGCCGGCTATTACCGTGGACAATTAATTCGTGGCACACCTAGCTCAAAACCTGCCACGGGAAAGGTTCTCTCTCTGGAACGAGAACGGTCCCATCTTCCTATCGTGTTCATCTTTTACTCTATTTCTCTCTGACCAACCGTTCGGTTCGCTCACGACGCGCATACACGCGTACGTGTACACCTACGAAATCGGCTTGCACAAAAAGGATCTCCCTCTCCGTGTTCCGCGATCGATCGCAATTAAGCTACCCTGCAGGATCGATTCTCCACGGTTATTGCTCGCGAATCGCGTGCCTCGGATAGTTTCTTGCTTACACTCCATTACTCTATTTCATTTTCGTCGCTGTGCCTAACAAGGCAGGCCACACTGGCCCCGCTGCCCCTGTGCAACACACGACCAGAAGATGGTCTCGGTAATTAGCGTTTGGTAATTAGCAATTAGCCGGTTCAGCCGTAAGTAAGAAGCCAGGTAATCAGCGTATTGTACGACGAATACGCGAGCCTTCCATCGCGGGGAAGATGCTCATGCAAATGGCAAGATGGCAATCGAGGCCCTGTTCGAAGGGTACCCTCTCTCTGTCTACCGATTAAAACGGCCGAGCCTCGCGAAGAAGTACGATAAGACTCGGTGTCCAAGCGAAATAGAAAATATCGACTGATCGGGAACTTAAAAATCGGCAGGAGTAACTAGGCAGAGCTAAACTGCTCGGTCCTAGCCCAGGGACCCGTTGATAGGGCTCGGTTATCGAACTCGGCGAACACGTAACGCTGGCTAGCAAAACTCGTGGCATAGGCGTGAAATAGAAACACCGGGATGGCTGGACGGTCGGCGATAATTAGCGGATAACTCGCGTCGCGTAATTAATCGTAGTTATTATACGGGAGCGTAGGAGCAAAGTAAATGGCTAGATTAGAAAGCCCGCGTTTCCTGGCGAAAAGGTGATTCACGGACGCAACGGATCGGCTACGCGCACGCTCGCCATCGTCGTGATCACGGATCATAATGCAATCGTAACTTCATCAGGGTACTTGGACCGTGACGAATTCGTTCTCTATCCTCGACGAGGGGTGCAGGATCGTTTCTCTCCCGAAGAAGGATCCCTCGAGACGGGCAACTCGCCGAGGCCAGGATCCGCGCCACCCACGAGAGCCCCGGCTAACTTTGCACTTTAATCTCTGCTCTCGCCGATGGCCCCCGACGTCACGCCGATTACGCCTCCTCGGCAGTCGTCATCGTCGTCCTGGCCGTTCCCCGCGACATCGGGAATTCGATTTACCGCAGGAATTCGAGGCTCGTTCACGCGCGTTTGCGCCGACGGGATACAAAGGAGCCCCGTGCGACTCTATAGATTCTCCTAGTTTACATTTTTCGTTCTCCTGCCGGCGTGTCGCTCACGGGAACGATCCATTATTCCGATCCCTGGAATTCCTTCTGACTCATTATACTGGCGCGCGCGTTCTACCTTTGCAGACCCTGTTTTATATTCCGTCGCGGCAGACCCGCCACGGGAAAATCGATACCGTTTCGACTGTGTTCCCCTTTGTTCCAGGACCAACCGAACGATCGGATCTCGGTCTGGATCCCTTGGATCCCCCATTATCCTTTACCTCTCGCGAATAGTTTCCGTTTCTCGGCAATCGGAACGTGTCCGAGACTAGTTTCTTTTGCATTTTCCTTTTCTTTCGATCTCTTTTCTCCGCGGAGTGGGGGAAAAATATTTCGTCTCTATCGACGTTGTCGATTTCGAGGTTTCGTAATGTCGATCGGCGAGGTTACACGGATGTTACGGGTCGTAGGAGATTCGCCGGCTACTCCTTGGTATTCACGTATCGGCGGTGTTTGCCTCGGTATTCAGACACGGTTTCTTAATTGTACGAGGTGTTCGTGCACGTCCGACTAGCCTTCACGGCTGCAAGTCGACACGCATACCTATTGTACGGCCGCGTTGAATTATTTAGGCCCGGGCCTCTTTGACTCCGTTCCGGAGTCGAACCGGTCCATCCTCGCGTGACTCGTCGCGCCGGAAAAACGCTTTCGACGATCCTTGCCCGTGGCGAAGTCGAAATTCCCGTTCACCGAGGTTTTACCCTCTCGCGTGTCATCTTTCTCCGTCTCCTCGGAACATTTCCAACCGCGTTGGCGGATCGATGGAGAAACGAAACGATCGAACGCGAAGGGCCCAGCCAGCTCGGTATACGCGTATACTCCTGTTACGTTCTCACGAGTCGAAGCGATACGTAACAGGTGTATCTGGATCGGCGGTGATTTTACACTCGACGCGGATTTATCGATCCCTTGCTCGACGCGAGGAGACTCTCGTTCGATCGCGTACGAAGGCTATAACCGTATCACTTCGAAGACGAACGAGGCTTACTCTTCGAAGATCTGCTGTCCCTTGCGCACAAGCCGTACGTGTACTTCCGTTGTGAGAGCACTTTGAGATCAGAACGTATTATCCCTGCGTCGAGGCACATATTAAATTTCTTTAGTCACAAGTTTATAAAATCCACGACGACGAGGAGGACGGCGAGGACGGCGAGGACGACAAGGTAGAGAGCAGTAGAACGACGAGATGAGTGGTCCGTTTGATCGCGAGCGAGAGCACAGTGCAACAGAATCACTGATCTTGATCACTTGGTATCACCAGATCGGAGGATACGGCCGTAGTATGCGAGCGTGGCGTACGCGTTGCGTGGAACGGTGCGTGCGCGACACAGAATTACATAGCACCCTTTCGTCGGTATTTTTCATCGCACTAAGAATACTCCGCACTGTTGAGAGATGAGACTTACCTATCCAGGACGGTCGTCAACGACAGACGACCCCGACGATCCTGTCCGGCGACGTGTTCTCCCGGATGCAAGCGCGGCCGGTTCGATCGGATCCGATCTCGCGGTCGGGACGGTTCGTCGCGGTCAAGCCGAGATTTCGAGATCTCCCCGATAGATGAAGAACTGTTGCGCGAGTCGATGAACCTCGTCACTGTCCGAGACGTAACGTACGACGTACGTCGCGATCTACAAACTACCGATCGAACGCGCAACGTTCCCGGTTTACGGAGGGTCCAGCTTGTGCACACCGAATTTATTTCTCTCGCTTGCCCTCACGCACCCTCGAGATTCGAGCGTGTGCGAGTCCCGAGCGCGTTCTTTTCTCTCCCGTTTTCCCGGCCTCCCCTTGTTTCTCTTTCTCCCTTTCTTTCTCTTCTGTCCCCTCAAAATCACCGCGACACCGCACCGAACAGAAGTGAACTACTCGTGCGCCGCCGGTTCACGGTACCTTAAATACCTTGGCAGCCGCGCCGCCGCCACCGCCGCCGCCACCGCCGCAGCACGCCACCGCCACCACCGCTGTGCGTCGTGCGGCCCCCTACCTCAAACTCGCCCCACGCCGCGCGCGCCGATTGGCGAGGGAGAGGAGCCGATGTGTGCCCGCCGGCTACACCGGAGCATCCTCTCTTCTTCTCCCGTACTCCTGCTCCTAGTCTCTCTCTTCTTTCTCCCTCCCCTCTCTCCTCTCATCGCTAGCTCCGTTTCTCTCCCTCTTTCTCCGTCCCCCCGCGTTTCTCCGTTTCTCTCATCTCGTTCGTCTTCTTCTTTCGCCTCCCTGCTATAGTCGTTCTCCCCCTCTCGCTCTCTCTCTCTCTCTCTCTCTCTCTTTCTCTCTCTCGTTCTCTCTGTGGTAATTCAACCACCGAGTTAGTGTATCCGTAGGACTTTGACGCGCGTACGTGCGAGTCACTCGTTCATTTTTTTCCAGACCCTGGCTCCATGTATATGTAGGATAGTCGCGTTTTCGCGCACCGCGTTCCTTTCCGTTTTCCCTTTTCTCTCTCTCTCTCTCTCTCTCTCTCTCTCTCTCTCTCTCTCTCTCTCTCTCTCTCTCGCGCTCTCTCTCGCGCGTTCTTTCTTTCGTCGGATACGCGAATTCTCGACGCACGCGATGCATCTTCTCGTAGAGTAGCTGGACTCGGTCGCGGCGAGTCCTCGAGGGTCGGTGTCGCGGCGCGCCGCCGAGGAAGAGGACGAGGAAGAAGAGCTACGTAGAGTCGGTACAAGTGCGGTGCGCAAACGGCGCTGCGCAGTGGCGCAGGAGTCGCGGTGTGCGCCCGGTGCCGCGCATTCGCGCTCCGCACGTCGTTGCGAGCGCATCTGCTTATCTTGGGCGGAGTCGTTCTCCTTCGACTCGAACACGATCGAGTCGCGGTCGTGACTGTCGGAATTGACCGTTCCGGGGATCGATTTGATAACGGTAGAGTAATGGAACCGCTGCTAGAGATTATTAGACAATTTCCAGAGGTTTGAATTCCATTTTTTTTTTTTTTTTTTTAATGTAAGAGTAGAGCGTGATTTTGCTTGGCGTATATGGTGAACCGTTTATATATGGCAGAAGTTATAGCACCGCGTTGATGAAGATCGAGGGACTTCCGATTTAATCCGGTACCGTTTTATTACGTCGTAAACGAGGTCCATGACCGATATTTCGAATGCAGGGAGAGTGAGGCTGGATTTTCGAGTAGGCTGGACCGTTGCAGGAGCACACGAGTCTGAAATATTCGAATGCTTAATTGCACCACGTTACGGTATATCGTCACGTGATTCGTGGTACAGCGTATCCGGTATATGAGGACGATGTTGGAATTATGTTAAGGTCTGTCCGGCAATTCGTTTCGAGATATTCGCCGGACGGAGTGGTCAATGCCGTTGGGATCTCTAACATGCTGACTCACTATCGGTCAGCGCGTGAACGCGAGAGGACGCGTGACCGCGAGCTCCACGAGAGATCGAGAGGATCGGGGCTCGGTTTCTCGTAAAACTATTCCGAGAAAACTCGAACGAGTGTAGGAAGGCCAGCTTCCGGCGAATTCGTCCCCCTCTTCTCGCGCGGTCCCTCTGTTTGTTTGCTCTCCCGCCAAGCTTTCGGTACTTCTTTCTAGTTTACGATCGCCGAATTTCCCCGTGGGATCCAATCTGGGTACGATGTTTCGCAAACTCGACTCCCTAACGCGTCTTCGACTTTTTCGAGACTATTCGAGAATCTTATCCGTGTCGAGTTTGAGAATTTTTGTTATTCTCCGTATTCTCTCAAGTTCATTTTCCTCTCACGCGAACGTCATTAATTCGCAATTAAATCGATGCACGTCATTTGTTGCATCGAGTTCTCACACCCAATATTGAACCGTGATAAATGGTAGATCTGATTTTGCGCATAGACTGGAGCCTATTATAAGGTCAACGAGGTTGTACCCTAATAGATCCTGCTTTGAGAACCTATACGAAAGCCCACTAGGACTGTGCTGTACTGTGCGTTCGAGTAAAGAAGGCACAGCGTATTTACACCCTCACGACCACTATTGACCGAAAACGGTGACGAAGATCATCGGTGTCAGCGATCACACTGCCTGTGATTATGGGAGTGTCAGTGAGGATGAAAACTCGCTGTGCTTTCTTTTCTCGAAAGCGCAGTACTTGTAAGAAAGGGACTAGTAGACTTTCGAGAAACGTATTTTCGATACGCGTCCCTCTATCGTCGATCAACGTAAGCTGTAGTCAATTGTTCCAAGATTTTCTTACGCTTCTTCTTCAAGAATCACACAATTGTCACCGATCCTTGCATCGTATCCACGGTACACTCTTCCAACTAATTACCCAATACATTACCACGCAATTGCTATTCATTTACCCGTGGCTAATAACGAATAACGACAACAGAATAATTTCGCGAGGAAAATGAAACGAGAGCCAGAATACTCTCGAGGAACCCGCCATCTGGACACGATCCGTGCACGCGAGTGGAGGAACGCTTCTCCGGGACTTCGGTTTCGTCGTTAATCTCGGCGTCGCTTATGAATCGGCTTTCACGTTGCTCAGGGAGCCACTCGACACCTCGAGTCGCGCCTTCTCGATTCCAACGTGGCAGTGCCACGACCGAAAGTATACGTGCGTGTCCCCTAACGTATTCGCGACGCGGCAAGTTCATCCCCGGAGCGGCATAGGGGGCGCCGTAAAGCAGTCGCTGGCCCCTCTGGAGCGCGCGGGGACACCCGAGACACGGCGTTTCCACTCGGGTTCACCTTGCCTCGCGTTCCACCGGGGAATTCGGTTCAGCGAACCGCGCGGACACCGCGTAACTCTTACCTGAGTTCGCACCGTCTCGTGGCGCTTCCGTGGATCGCGCGGTGCCATTGACACTGACGTAACAAACCGCGGCCGTGATCCGCGACGCAGGTGAAATCGCGAGAGAAGGGAAACGGACGTCGATCGCGTTGCGAGAGAGAAGAAAACGGCGGAGAGAGAAAGAGAGAGAGAGAGAGAGAGAGAGACGTTTGCGTGGAAAACGAAGGAGCGAAAGGGAGACAGAGATAGAGAGAAAGAGAGAGAGAGAGAACAGCTCTCGGGACAGACACAGTCGGTGAACTTGACCTGAATCTACGGGCTGGGAGAAAGAATGATCGTCGTGGGCACCGTGGAACGGAGAAAGGAGTGAAAGAGCGGGATGGAGGAAATTACTTTCGATTTCGAGCTCTTGGGATCGGTTACACTTTCTCCCTCGTGTCTGCCTCGCCGAGGTCGTCGTCGCCGCTTCCTTCTTCCTCTGCCCCACGGTCAGCCTGTCGTTACGTGACTCTTCCGCCAGGTCAAGGTCGGACCTTCGATGACCCCGGCCTTGCCGCAAGTTCACGATCGATCGGTTTTCTGGGTGACTTTCAACCGGATCGGCGGACTCCGCAGCTCGGACTTGGCTTTTCGACGATGGAACGCGATGGGGGCAGGATGGGTGTTGCGCGGGCGTAGGTTGCGAGGCTCCAGGCATTTAATTCGTTGGATTTTCTTTTTTCCTTGGCTCTATTGCACGCCGATTCATCTGATTATACGGTCCGATGTGCAGAGTCCGCGATGAAACGTTCCATTGTTCTCTGTTGTTTTATCGAATGATACCGCGGAAAGGAAGAGACTCGCCAGCCCTGCCTTCGTAATCTCCGTAGGAAGTAATAACGCTCTGAAGACAACTTCGCACCGTGAAGCGGTCTGCGACGTTAATCGCGGGATTAGTGGTTCCGGTACTCGAATCGAGGAAGTTCGCCATGTAGGAAGGTATTTTTAAACGCGAACCTTGCACCAATGATTCAGTGGAATTTATATCGCCGAGTTACGGCATTACCAGGAAATATCATCGATGCATTATCCTTTCGCCGAACGATCTGTTCAAATTAGGGGATGTTAGGGTGATAAGATGCTTCGTCGGGTTTCTTTTTAACACTCGATCGTTGGAACTGGTATCGTAATTTTTGACCGCAGTCCCGTTCCAAACCGTGATTACGCGGAACGGTCTATCGGGCATCGAGGAAGTTTAGAATGCGGGAAAGATATTTGTATTTCGTGGAAAAATAATTCTTTTCTCTGTTCAAAAAATTCCTGTCGTTATTATTACCTAGTATTACCATAGGGGTTAAGGACTTTGAGTGCAATACAGAGATATACTTGGTATACTACATTTTCCAATACAATTGTTGCATCGGTGATTCGCTGCAATTAATGCAATTTCATCCTTGATCTATTAATAAGATATTAACCATTCGCCGTGCATAAAGGTACTCTCTATATTAGCATAATTCATTATCTTTCTCCTGTATAAATATTTCATCGGAATTAACAATGGAACTACCGACTTGCTATACGCGGCCAACGACAATTAAAATTCTTTTACGAAGAACGGGCAGGCAGATCTCGAAAAAGATACTTCGCGCACATTTTTTTAACCCACTGGAAATAGTAAGTAAGAAATAGAGTTTCTTAAAATATCTCGAAATCTGGTGTACTCGAGAAACAAACTTCTTTGAAAGAAAACAATTCCAGAAATTATTTATATCCAAAATTTCTCTCAGATAACACGCGCACGCGTACACGCGGTGTATCGTTTCGACGCGAGTCCTATATATAAACGAGACAAGTTCCGCTAATCGACTTGATCCTCCTTTATTCGGACGCTTCGCTAGTTCGTAATTATCGATTTTGCCCGAAAATCGAGAATCGACGACGCGTTGGTTCACGAATTTTCACCCACGACCTGTTCGCGAAACGTTATCGACGTTGTTTCACGGAACGCGTTATAGAATCACGCGCACGCAGCGATTTGGCCGGGTCCGCAATCTGCGAACGTATCGCGGTGCGCAAGTGGTCTGCGCAGCGCGACCGTGGCGACGCGACGAGCGAAGCGAGCGTGGGCGGAGGCGGTTAAGCAACCGCGAACGTAACCGAAACAAGTGCAAGTGCAGAGGCCCTCGTGCACGCCACTTTTCTCCCTGAGCTGTGCACAGACGAGCAATCGGGCATGTCGACGACCGACCTTGCGACGTTTCCACCGCCTCCCGGGCTGCATTCCATCGCGACGAAACATCGTTTACTGTTATACACGCGATGAAATATCGATCCACGATCGCTGCAACGTGCTCGACCCATCGCTCGTTGCAGGCATCGCGGAAACGTTCGAGGCGGCCCTATGGGGGCCCGTTTGCATCGCTGCAGCGTAATTATCGTGCATCGATTTTATTATAGATTAGCCTGTGGGTCTTGCTCGGTCCACCCGATGAAACGTTCGAAGATGGAACGTTCCGGCTGCAACGAACTCTGGCCATGAGAATTATTGCAACATTGTTGCAGAATTTATCCTTGGGATGGTGTATCTGATAGGGTATCGGTTGCATTGTTGCACGGAGAAATTATTGTGCCGACCGTGCCGTTTATATTTCGTGGTCTTCCGAATGGAAATGCACCGGCAGCCCTCTTACTCCAGCCTCGCCGTGGCGAACGTGTGAACTGCAGGAAATATGCTCTACCCTTGCTGCTAGGCACGCGTAACCGGAAACGCTCTGGTACTTACCCTGGCGAGCAGAGTTCAAGGATATCCCAGAGATCCAGGCGATACGATTGTCGTTCGATTTTACAGATCGTTTAACGATATTCCCAGAATTAGAGACGATTTTCACTGTTCCAAGATGAGACGAATAGCAGTCGAAATTAGTTTTCAAAATCTGCTTGCCTCGTTTTGTATGTCGATATCGAATTTTAAATACGATTGTTGCGTTGTAGGTTATGTTTCAATCGTGACGCATTCTCAAAGAGATCGTATTTTCTATAATATTTAATACTGCAACTACCAGAGGGGTGAAAATGACTTGTTTCGGATATTTTATTTTTACAATTTCCGAGAACATGTATATACTCTCTCATTCACATCGAGAGATAATTGTTTATAGTTATTCGCCTTCTTCGTGCCACTACAATTATCTTCATTTCTGCGTAGTGTACTTAGGTACTCGTTACAAGTCGGTAATTCCAGTGTCAAGATTCGATATTTAATTAGGACTAATCTCGTGTACCTCGAGACGAGATCAGTTTCTCGAAATATGTTTCACTAATTCTGTTTCGTAGGATATTTAAACGCGATTTCGACTTGGTTTAATTCTGGATGTTGTTCGCGATTGAAATAAGGTAATCTTGTAATTTCTTCGCTATTTTCCAATATGGCACGCGTATTATTCTCTCGTGTATTAATCTTCACCGTGCATGTAAATCGCACATAGACCGCAATAATCTGCGCATAAGCTAAAAATTGCAAGTTAGTTCCGCTGCGGTATTATTTATGCGATAAATATCAACTTAACCTCGCGAATAAATACGATGCGGAATAATCTGCAGTAATCCAGCTTTGGGAAAAATTCGCAGATAGCCACACGGGATAATCAGCCAAAGTAAATTGGCCAGAAATTACATTCCTACCTGATCTCTTAAAGTATCTATACAAGATAGAACGTAATCTGAAAATATTTCGCTTCCATCCCCCATTACCCGTCCCTTTGGTATCTCTGCTATCAGATTTCGTTTATATTCATTAACGACGAAGAAATCGGTGAGGTACGATCTAGGAGACAAGTACGATACGACCAAACCCCCTATCATTCCCGATTATAGAAAACTTAAGCTCGCGTAAGAGGATATCGCTATTACCGAGAGTGCTCCTATCATTTCCACGTTTATTTTTGAATAAACCGTAAATACCGGAGTTCACGCTCCAACGAGAATATGTTCCTCGATTCCGCGGAATCGTTTATTTATGCGGTCGGGTCAAACGAGCGAGTCGGCGTACCCCAATCTTCTATGCTGATTAAATCAATAACTCCGCTAAATTCTGAGAACTTTCTCACTTACCAGCGAGGCAATTAGCTTCATCGTCGCGATCTAATAATAACCTTAACTGTATTACCTGTATGCATATTCCTGTCTTGCTCGATACGAGCTGCTTTACATATAGACCAAACGTTAACAACGACGAAATGGAAAGAAAGGGAGCGGAAATGAACAAAAGAACAGCTTCTCGCGCGAGGAAAAGAGAGGAGAAAATTTCGTAGAGAATAAGAGAGTTAGAAATTATTATCCTTCTCTACTACGTCTATTTTCACTCCGATGAGTTTGCATTAAAGAGGCACGGGAGACAGAGGGTTAGGCGCGCGTGGAGGCGAAGGGAGACAGAGATAGGTAGAATTACTAATGCCTCCGATTGTCGGATGTTACTTTGGCCAGTAATGCCCGTGAGGGCCTCCTAATACGCCGTGGATAACTCATTGTGAAGCGTTCTATCGCGGAGAAACCGCGATTCAGCGCGCGAAGATCGGCCGATGTTCGTTAATCGTACCACGTGTATCCATTTGCGAGCTTTCGAGTGCAAACTGCGCGTTTAGTTTGCCTTGCACAAAGCCGCGGCACAATGGGAACGCGCTTAGCCCCCTGTCACTTTCCGCGGAAGGGAAATTAATTCGCGGTGAACAGGACATGACGCGAATCGCCAGCTTTTCCCCTGAAATCTCTTTCCTCGAGAACGAACGCGATTCCACGGGAATCCCTTCGAAGGTTTAACCGGACGGAAGGCCAGGCCAGTGGCGAATTATGGGAAAAATCGCGGCAGACTCGCGGAGCGGAGGAAAGCTCGCGATGATGGATACAAGGCGTCCGTAAGCGTGGATGTCGTCACGGAGAAGAAATATGGCTGAAACTCGTCACGCGGACGACGTTAAAAACATAATGGACAGCGCGCAATCTGCGGACTACCAATTTTCTACAGTTCATATTTTCAGGTATTCATCACGCCGGGCCCCTGGTACGGTTGTAAATCGTGAGCAATTCTTAATCCCATTCGTAACAAGATAAATGGGCGAGCGGTTGCTACGTTTGCCTCGGTAAATCCTAAGTGATTCTTAATTTCATTTGCTCGAAATAAATGCACGACGCCCGGCGACTCCCGCCTCCATCCGCGTCTACCGTAATGCTCGGTTAAATTCAAGTTGTTCTACAATTTTTTCGGTTAAATCTACTTGCACCCTTTTCACTCTCCACTCGGTGTCTCGAGCTCGGAGAAACCTCACACGGTTGTGGTATAAAACGGTATTTTATCTAAAATTCATTTTCAGCTCGAAGCGCGTCTAAAATCACGCTGCTCTGTATAGCTGGAAGCCTTAAAATCTGATCTGATATTTCACCGAAATATTTTCTCTCTTTTCATCCACCGAGTACTCCAAGTTTAAGTTCTACGTCCAGATTTCTTCTATTATATATATATTCATTTCGCTTTCTCTCGTGATGTCTCATCCTCCTTATCCGTCGCCGCACGAGACTATCCCTGAGGAAAAATCTACCCCGTTCATGAGAATTCAACTGCAGACTCCGAAATTCTGTTAAATTTAACCGAGCATCGCTCCTGGTACAACTGTGCATACCTCGGTCGAACGTTTCCCATTTCTCATCCGCGTATTTCCTCTATCGTTCCTATTATCGTTGTTATCATTATCGTTATTTCGTCCCGTATTATTCTCCCTTAACCTCCGCCAGCGTGCTGCAGAGGGGCGGCGGGGCGGATGTCTTGTCCCCTGACATGACGGAGTTTCATGGACTTCCAGGACGCTTTTCCACGAAAGAGGGTAAATTCAGCGAGATAGTTCTCGCAAGGGGGACGAAGGAAATCAATAGCGTTGCTAGGGCTGGTCGGAGAGTATGGGACGATGATGCTTTTAAAGCCCAAGCATCCGGAGCCCTGTGTACGCAGAATGCTCTTAACACACGCTCCCGTTGGATGTCTCCTTTCGAATATTCCATTTGGGAAATGTAACTCCATAAAGTCGGCATTAATCGGAGGACCACGCGTTTCGACCCTTCGATTTTTACCTGCTTTCCGGGAATTAAGCACGTCGGAGACCACGTTCGGGCATGTCGAGAATTCCCGAGGCTTTTTTTCCCCGCGAGCATGGAATTCCTGCAGTGCCGGTAATGGTAATTTAACGGTAAATACTGGGATATTAATTATTCGAGGAGAGGAGAAGAATGGGATCCGATGGGTCAGTTTGTAATGGCAAATTTGAATAATCGGCGAGTAAATTCGAAAGCATGACAGGTCTCGAAGGAGGGTTTGGTAATTATATCGATCCCCGTGCGTTGTTCGCGGTACGTGGCTGGGTTAATTTCCAAGGACAAAAAGAGGAAACGGAAGTAAGAGATTGCGTTCGCGGAAAAAGTTATTCGGATTAAATCACGGTGGCGTATTTAAACACCGTTATAATTGATTCTACGTGGATTTCAGGAGATTAGCAGGCTGAAAGAAGCCAGCCGATCCCTCCGCGATCGGGATTCTCAAGCGATTTATGGTAATTAGCCGCGCACAGTTCCGCGTGGTAATTATCATCGTAATTGGAAAATCGTCCGGGAGGGTTTCTCCCTTCTTTTCATTTTTTTTTTTTTTTCTCTTTCGTTACGAGCCAACCATCTCGAGCCCCGATGACATCCCTCATTTTTGAAGTGTCACCAGCCAAAACAACACCCTCGATATGAAAAACGACTTTAATCTCAAGCTGAGCCGTCGATTTAAGGGGTGGCTCGTGTGTCATGTGCGCGAGGGTGAACGAAAGGGAGTCGGGACTCGAACGCAGCACCGGTGACAATAAAACTACGAGATTTTCGATAATTTACGATCCGTCGGAAAATAACTCACCCCAGACTGGACGTCTATTTCCTCCCTCTGGTCTTTTCAAAATTTAACGGGAAATATTCCCGTGTATTCTCGGTATGGATACGTAGAGCGAGTCGGCTCCTGCATACGTTTCTATATTCTGCCGGAAATGAGCATCTGGATAGTCCTGTGCAGTCGAAACAGTGGTTATTAGGGAGCATAGATTAATCTCGGATTAACGACTCGGGGTAATATACGTTATCTCTTCGTGGGACTCGTAGCTTGTAAATTTTCGTTATTTATCGTGGGAAGTGTTTAGGTCGCGCATTAAAAATGATTTTCTTCACTTTGGGAATTATTTTATTTTTATTCGAAATGGTCTGTCGATGTTATTCGCAATTTCAGAGATACTCGTAGTTGACTCGAATAGAGTAATGAAAAAATTTGGCAGCTAGATATGGGAAACTGATCTATTGTATAATAAACGATATACAGAATACATATAATTAATATTGAAAATAATATTTTTATTTGTATAACTATCGGTGACTGTTTCTGTACGGAATAGTCAAATTAACCTAACGTCGCCATTAATAGTAACAAAAATGTACTTCACTGGTTGAAGTTTAATAAAAAAAAAAATTAATACCACTCTATTTAACATCGCATTTAACACGTCGATTGTCATAATGGTCACCAATGACCGGCAATACTAATTTTCTAAATTTACCTTTTCTTTATTTTAATCATTTTCTGAAAATTTAAACAGCGCAAGGAAATAGAGAATATTAACAATATTCTTTATTCTTGTTTCTTTTTGGCATACTATTTGGCAGCGTTAACAATATTCTGGATAAAAATAATTAAAACGAAAGACATAACAATTACGATTGAAATTAGGAAAAGCTTTACCCACAAGCTGCATCCCCAGAGCCTCTGCAACCTCTTGAAATCCTCTTCTTCCTAACGCAGATACTTTCCAAAATACGCACATGGGCGAATTGAAACACACGTTGCACAACCGAAACAATATTTCTGCCATCGCATATTCATCCCCGTTAATTACACGTTGCGAAATCTCGCGAGGTGATTCTATTACATTGGCGCCCGCGTCGCACAGGCGGGTCAAAGCTGCAAGACAACAAAAGCCATTGAATTTGCACAGGGCCGTGCATCGAAATCCACGAAAATTGCAAAACAGACATCAAACAAACGTCGCGTCTGCGAATCCGGTCCCCGGTACCCGTGCACGATTATTGGACCGTGGCGCGGGGTGCCGGAAGCACGGGGTTGGTCCTGGGCAAAAATCTCGTTTCGAACATCTGCGTGGACCCGCGGTCGTGGATAATTCCCGGGAAATGTTTGTCGCATTGGATCGCGGATGCCACGTGCACGTGGAAATCCACGAGCTGATCCCGAGCGCGACGTTCGATCCCATTTAGCCCCGCAGCTGTCTCCATCGGCTCATTGATCCCGATTAATCTGCGAACGGGACGAATCACAAAGGATCCTCGAGGCCCCTTCGCGGGGGTGGTAGAGACATGTGTGCATGGGATAAGATGACGTCAGGCCGGTGCATTCATTTCGAGATGTCGAGGGGGTGAGCCCAGGCCTCGGTGAGAACGGCGGATGAGGTGGTTGATCATTGGCAGTGATCGATGAATGCCACGTGAATCACGTTTCCACGCTCTTCTCGCGATGCGGGTGTGGCAGATTGGTCATGCCCTCTATATCGATAAGCTGGGGGTTAGTATTATTCGTGGTTCTTTTATTGTAGTATCAAAATGTCTGGATCTAGTAGATTTCTGGATGTTGATACTAAACCTGTCGTGATTAAATAACTGGTGGATTAAAACGGAGTAGAAATCTGAAATTAACACTTTGGCTGCCACGTTGGTTATATATGACACAGGTCATTGATGACCGGAGCGTTTGAACTACTTAAAATTGTAAAAATTGAATGAACATTGACAGTTAGTCGATTCTCAACCCTTACCAAGGCGCCACGGTGGTCAACCCTGATAAGATAAACGCTCTATTGGGTAAAAATATTGTCTTATCATCAATTTATTATTATTTTGCCATTATATGCTTTAAATAATAAAAATACTCCATGTAATTTCGACGTGACAGTCAAATGGTTAAATAGGATCACATGGGAGACATTGAAAAATCGATTTTGTATTCTAGGAATATTGTGATAATATTAAATATGCAATTTTGAACGAAACTTTTGAAAACAGTGATTTAATCTGTGATCAGGTTATTCTTCGATTGTAGCAAATATAAAATTTATCAATTTAAAGTAGCTTTAATACCATAAATTCGCTCAAAATATTCTTTCGTAACATCCCCTGTTACGACAATAGACACCTCATCTATGTACACATCTATATCCCCAGATAGATATTAAAAAATTTCTGTTTCGATCTACACATATCCGCGTCGCAACAATTAGCTTCAATAGGGAGGTAATTGCACCGAGACGAGATAAATCGGAAGATAAGTTCGTAATTCTCACCAGACAAAGTGTAGAAATTTATTTTCCACGCGAGTTTAAAATTTTAAAAAATTCGGAAAACGAAACTAATTAATTAGTCCGACCCCCTCTCCCCCTCGTTTATTACGGCAGAAAATTGAAATACCCGTAACATCCTTCGACGCCATTCTTCTAACCGATACAAAACTTCCCAGACCCGCGATGCGTATCTCTCTTCTCGGTAGGCCTGCACCACGGCCAAGTTTCCCAAAAGCGATTTATCATGCGAGTAACTTCCCTCGTGCACGATCCTGCGCAACGCGATTTCGCGATCGGATGACTATGCACGCGATCGCCGGCCAGGTTTTCCCGCCGGTCGATGAGTCAGATTTTAGGGGAAGGCCGGACAGTCGTCGCGCATTAATCGCGCGTGGTGCTTATTAATTCCGTGGGTGTGCGTGCATCGTTCGGCTATCTCCTTTCGCGCGAACAGGATGAAAGCGTTTCGCATCGCAAAGATGGACGGATTTGGCACGGCTCGCGTGATTCTCTCGGCCCCCTGTTGCAGCATCGGGGGGATTTGCGTGTTCGCGGGAAAGAAATTTTTGCGTCGGCCGATCATGATCGCTATGGTATTCGCTCTCGATCCCAATCTACGCTTTATTGGGGCCGAACGACGGAATAAACGATGTACATCGAGGGTCGGTTGTAAAGCGGAAGAGGATAAGGGAAAATGGACCAGTGGAAATACGCGGAGGAAATTCTCGCATGGCGGAATGTTGATGGTAACGGTAATCGGAAAGCTCGGCTTAAGGCTCATTTCCATATTTACGACGGGGTTTGCATGTATTTCGCGACTTATTAATCAAAATTGCGAGATCTGTGATTATTCGGCGCGCAAATTGATTCGGTGCCATTAGACTTTCCCGTTTCCGACACGTGTTTTGCATTCGAAGGCTCCTGCGTCTCATGCCGCGTTTTCACACAGCGTTTAAATCATTTTCTGGTAGTCTTGTTGAAGTTTGAGGAAGATTTCATCGAGGAAAACTAGTTTCGAGGGAAAACAGTAACGAATTATTCGTGGCTAAAAATTTTAGTCGGTAAAATTCGGGACATTGTTGGAAAGGGGCCCAAAGTATGTGAAATAAATCTCAGCTGTGCTACAAATAGTTTCACGACAAATCTTCAATTGGAATAATATCAGAAATAAAATTGACACTGTTAATAAGAAGTGTTTCTATCGGAAAATCAAAAATATCTTCAGATCCGAGAGTACCATAGCCAACGATTTAAAACAACCCTCATTAACCAAATGTTATTTAAATTTCAAGAGTACCGAACCGTAGAACTTTGACAAAAATTTTTCTATCTGTGAAGCAAAAATGGCTTCAGTTCCAAAGATTAAAATTGACCACCCTTAAAAATTATTCTAATCTATAACCTTAAAAATAATACTTTCAGTCCCAAAAGTATCGCATTTCAATCGTTTTCGCGCATTGTACAAGCAGTCACAAGAGTATTTTCATTATTCTAAAATTAGAATAAAATCCTCGAGTTATCTGTAATATTAAAAATTATTTAGTCTACGATTGACGATTTTAGACATTTGGTCCCATCCAAGAAACGCGTCGAAACAAAAACCCCCAAGATTTTGATCCCAAAAAATATCTTCTATTTTATTCGAATAGCAAAGTACCCAGGATACTTTCAATTTCAGATAATCACGCGTTCAGTTAATGAATCGATGAATCTATGTGTATTGCTGTGTCTTACGATAAATTGACTGCGACTTCAGTAATCGTTGACAAAAGTTAGCTATTTACTAACGGTAAATGCCAATAATCGATGACGTCGTTGCCCTCTTATTTCTCCAACACTGTGAGCCTCAAAAGTATCGTTTCTCGATCGTTAAAGACGTCTAGAAATCAGGTAATTCGTCTTCTGAGAACCCGATAATTCGTCCATCGCGGTTATTGGCGCGTTCGCAATGCCTGTTGCACGCACTGGATGAAGAGAGCTCGCGGGTCGACGCTCGGCTCAGGAACCCGGCCTCATCGGGCACTAGAGTTTAACAGAATGCTAAAAAATTTACTGTTTTACTTTTCAACGCCTTCCGGAGCTCAGCCCTGAACCCGGCTCGTAAATTACCTGGAACGATCGTCATAGTTATCCTGAATGGTGAACGTTTGAAATTAGGTGTATTTACCTGGGTCTCCGGGGGCCCGAGTTTAGATGCTCGAGCGAGTGTAACTATTTCATTTCGACGTTTACGAGGGAATTACTCGAGGTAACGCCAGACTCCCGGTAATTTCGCGTCATTTTACAATCTTACCATAAAAGAGAAGCTCTATGGGAATCGCGCGACGAGCAGCCCTCGCTGGCCACCGGCTGATTTATCGTGCCGCGAGTTTGTTCGCCTTGGCCGTGCGGTGTTTGCCGTTCATCGATTCGGATTTGTTAGCGTTCGTATCTACCGTGGGCTAGAGCAAAACCCAGCGGGATGATATACGAACACCGTGGACAGGATCTAAAACGCCACGCACGAATATACGAGAGCTGTTTAAACGGGGTAGCGAAAGCTAATGCCGGCGAAAACATGCAAAAAGCTTCTCCGAGTAAAATGTTAATTTCCCAGGGACACGTGCTTGTCCGCTGCGATTTATCTCGCTGCTAGCAACTCGCGATGGACCCCGGTCGGGCTCTAATAGGTATGTCATAATCGGTTTAAACATTTCGGATAGGAACGAGCATGGCGGACGACGTTAAGAGGCTTGCCGCGTCTTTGGGAACCGTAGAATTTTCTACCCGTGTAGCCAGCTGAGTATTTTCGCGGTAAATCCTGTTATTTCGAAACGAATAACGCGAGACGAGGAACTCGATTCTACTATCGACTTCACTGTTACAGTCCATACGTGAAGATCGGTGCTCGTTCTGTCTCTTAATCGATTTTTCTGATCAATAACATGTCCACGTTGGTATAAGTTAAATCAGGGAGGACTGTGTTTTACATGTGAAAACAAAATGTCGAGTGCAATGGTTTAATTTAAAGTATGATCTGTTCGACAGTAGATTAAGGGATCTGCAGTATTTTATAGTAGAACGATACGAAAGGTTGACATTACCTTGCTCCCTAGGCAATCTGTTGTGATACCTATCCCAGAAATGTCACGTTTAATTTAATTGTTGAACACTTCAGTGAAAACATTTCAGATTCGTTAATCCTTGAAATATCGTTTCGGCGGTGTTATTATTCATCAGGCAATACCATATTGCCAACCCTGTATCCCAGGTAAAGCACTTTGATGCTTGGCCATCATGTACGCCAAACACCTGGAGTATGGGGTAATAATTCAGTTCGTTCTTCCGTTTGTGACCCCTACCCTTGTACTTCAAATTCGGAAGCTTCATCAAATAACAAAGTACATAGTCCTACCAAGGATCTACAGTTAGACCTAGTAGCTAGCGGAGTATATAAAACACACGATGTCAAGATAACGACACAGTGCACTTACTATTCGAAGTCCGTCACTAATCGTCATCAAGCAAGAACAACTTATTATGGATTCAATTTCTATACAAGATTCTTCAGATTCTTCATTATATTCAAGAATGCACTTAAACGAATAGCGTGGAATGACGCGTGCAGAGATTGCAGTAAGGAAAAATCAGTATGAAAAGCCCATGCAAGTGTTTCCAAGTGTTCAGAACAGAGTCTTGTACAGTTGAAATCTGTATCGCGTCGATGATTCCAACACTGTCGCCTAATCTCTGTCAAATCTGACCGAAGTATCTCGAGTCGTCGAGTGTCAACTTCGTCCAAGATCAAACGCTGACATAATTACTTTAAGCAGCGCATTACCCACCGACCCATATGCTCAGAAACACCCCGTACCACGTGATATTACGTTGAATCCATTGGAACACAGCAGCAACCCCTGAGAACCGTAGAACTTTGACAAAAATTTTTCTATCTGTGAAGCAAAAATGGCTTCAGTTCCAAAGATTAAAATTGACCACCCTTAAAAATTATTCTAATCTATAACCTTAAAAATAATACTTTCAGTCCCAAAAGTATCGCATTTCAATCGTTTTCGCGCATTGTACAAGCAGTCACAAGAGTATTTTCATTATTCTAAAATTAGAATAAAATCCTCGAGTTATCTGTAATATTAAAAATTATTTAGTCTACGATTGACGATTTTAGACATTTGGTCCCATCCAAGAAACGCGTCGAAACAAAAACCCCCAAGATTTTGATCCCAAAAAATATCTTCTATTTTATTCGAATAGCAAAGTACCCAGGATACTTTCAATTTCAGATAATCACGCGTTCAGTTAATGAATCGATGAATCTATGTGTATTGCTGTGTCTTACGATAAATTGACTGCGACTTCAGTAATCGTTGACAAAAGTTAGCTATTTACTAACGGTAAATGCCAATAATCGATGACGTCGTTGCCCTCTTATTTCTCCAACACTGTGAGCCTCAAAAGTATCGTTTCTCGATCGTTAAAGACGTCTAGAAATCAGGTAATTCGTCTTCTGAGAACCCGATAATTCGTCCATCGCGGTTATTGGCGCGTTCGCAATGCCTGTTGCACGCACTGGATGAAGAGAGCTCGCGGGTCGACGCTCGGCTCAGGAACCCGGCCTCATCGGGCACTAGAGTTTAACAGAATGCTAAAAAATTTACTGTTTTACTTTTCAACGCCTTCCGGAGCTCAGCCCTGAACCCGGCTCGTAAATTACCTGGAACGATCGTCATAGTTATCCTGAATGGTGAACGTTTGAAATTAGGTGTATTTACCTGGGTCTCCGGGGGCCCGAGTTTAGATGCTCGAGCGAGTGTAACTATTTCATTTCGACGTTTACGAGGGAATTACTCGAGGTAACGCCAGACTCCCGGTAATTTCGCGTCATTTTACAATCTTACCATAAAAGAGAAGCTCTATGGGAATCGCGCGACGAGCAGCCCTCGCTGGCCACCGGCTGATTTATCGTGCCGCGAGTTTGTTCGCCTTGGCCGTGCGGTGTTTGCCGTTCATCGATTCGGATTTGTTAGCGTTCGTATCTACCGTGGGCTAGAGCAAAACCCAGCGGGATGATATACGAACACCGTGGACAGGATCTAAAACGCCACGCACGAATATACGAGAGCTGTTTAAACGGGGTAGCGAAAGCTAATGCCGGCGAAAACATGCAAAAAGCTTCTCCGAGTAAAATGTTAATTTCCCAGGGACACGTGCTTGTCCGCTGCGATTTATCTCGCTGCTAGCAACTCGCGATGGACCCCGGTCGGGCTCTAATAGGTATGTCATAATCGGTTTAAACATTTCGGATAGGAACGAGCATGGCGGACGACGTTAAGAGGCTTGCCGCGTCTTTGGGAACCGTAGAATTTTCTACCCGTGTAGCCAGCTGAGTATTTTCGCGGTAAATCCTGTTATTTCGAAACGAATAACGCGAGACGAGGAACTCGATTCTACTATCGACTTCACTGTTACAGTCCATACGTGAAGATCGGTGCTCGTTCTGTCTCTTAATCGATTTTTCTGATCAATAACATGTCCACGTTGGTATAAGTTAAATCAGGGAGGACTGTGTTTTACATGTGAAAACAAAATGTCGAGTGCAATGGTTTAATTTAAAGTATGATCTGTTCGACAGTAGATTAAGGGATCTGCAGTATTTTATAGTAGAACGATACGAAAGGTTGACATTACCTTGCTCCCTAGGCAATCTGTTGTGATACCTATCCCAGAAATGTCACGTTTAATTTAATTGTTGAACACTTCAGTGAAAACATTTCAGATTCGTTAATCCTTGAAATATCGTTTCGGCGGTGTTATTATTCATCAGGCAATACCATATTGCCAACCCTGTATCCCAGGTAAAGCACTTTGATGCTTGGCCATCATGTACGCCAAACACCTGGAGTATGGGGTAATAATTCAGTTCGTTCTTCCGTTTGTGACCCCTACCCTTGTACTTCAAATTCGGAAGCTTCATCAAATAACAAAGTACATAGTCCTACCAAGGATCTACAGTTAGACCTAGTAGCTAGCGGAGTATATAAAACACACGATGTCAAGATAACGACACAGTGCACTTACTATTCGAAGTCCGTCACTAATCGTCATCAAGCAAGAACAACTTATTATGGATTCAATTTCTATACAAGATTCTTCAGATTCTTCATTATATTCAAGAATGCACTTAAACGAATAGCGTGGAATGACGCGTGCAGAGATTGCAGTAAGGAAAAATCAGTATGAAAAGCCCATGCAAGTGTTTCCAAGTGTTCAGAACAGAGTCTTGTACAGTTGAAATCTGTATCGCGTCGATGATTCCAACACTGTCGCCTAATCTCTGTCAAATCTGACCGAAGTATCTCGAGTCGTCGAGTGTCAACTTCGTCCAAGATCAAACGCTGACATAATTACTTTAAGCAGCGCATTACCCACCGACCCATATGCTCAGAAACACCCCGTACCACGTGATATTACGTTGAATCCATTGGAACACAGCAGCAACCCCTGGGACGACTCGTTTGGCGTGAATCCGAAGCTGAAGGAGACGCGGAGTCAGAGGCTGCGCGCACCCCCGGACTTCTTGCCGCTGTTTCACCGTGGAGAGGAATTGATTCGTCTTTCAGAGGGTGATTCTGTTTACAGGGGGTTTGCAGGCAGGAGCTCGGACGAAGGTTGATTACCGAATGGGTGGAGCGAGGCAGAAAGCGAAGAAAAGCAGGCCCTTTGACGCGAAGTGGATCCTCGAGGAGTGGCGTCCGGGGTTCTCGTCCACGTGCCCGGCTTGCTCGTTTTTCCAATTCCCAGCGCCACCCTCTCTTCCTCGTGCAGCTTGCCGTTTGATTTCCACGCGTTTCCGCTCTGTTACCGTTTAAGCCTTTGTGCATGTCGACCGTGACGAGGGCGAGGACTCTCTTCTCTGGCTTCTTGCGCCTCCCTTCAACCCTCCTCGTCTCGCTCCTTCCCGCTCCAACTCGTTGAACAATCGCCACTGGGACATTACGGAGGTCGCCTCGATCTCGCCACCACTCTCGGTGTGCTCCTGACGTTTCGAGTGGAGACCTTGCAGTCGAAATTTCCGCCTGACCTCTGACTCGCAGCAGTCGCGTCCGTGAGTTTAATTAAAATTTTCGGAGGCCCAGTGAACGAGTCCTTTTACTTATAGTCACTCGCATTCACAGTTAGGAAGGTATCACACCGGTTCCAATGAGAACTATTCCTAAATATTTAATCCAGATACGGATCATACCAGTCAAAATAATAATTTTTATCCTTGCTATACCCCATTTATTATTGACGAGAAAAATTCAGGAATTATTCGTGAAATATTGAAAAATAAAATATACCACGACCAGTTAGAGCACCTATAGAGGAAGCAATAATGGAAGAACAGAATTTCTATTGAAAATTTTGGAAATGATTATACTTAGGTCGCGGTGTTAGTATTAATTCGAGTGACTATGGTGTGGGAAGAGGAATAATAATTTCGGTCATATCGATCGATGGCGGTATTGAATCGCGGAGGAAGAGGGTTTCCGGTCGACTTAGGCGAATGGACTCGAGTGTCCTCCCTTGTACGGACACTCATCCCCCCGTCTATTGAAACGGAGTTTATTGTGAGCTCGCAGGTTCGGGGGATGTTCTGCCTTAATATTTTCAGAGTCATATTTCACTCGTGGCGAGGCGGGGGTATTATACACCCCGAACGAAGCTGCTCGACGATAGGAGAATTTTAAACGCGTTTAGCGACGACTCGCGTTATTTATGCGCTCCAGATATCCCTCCGACGATACCTCGCTGACGATCAGCGCGGACATTTTTATCCGTCCGAGGATATTGCATCGCGTATCTCGGCTCGCGCATGTTCTTCTGAAAACGAGTAAATATCGCCGACGATATTTCACGGTTAAAGTGGATTTGACGAGACCGATAGGATCTTGGTTAGCTGAACATGCATCGGCACGTTCTGTGTACAGTGCGTTCGAGAAAAGAAGGCACAGTGGGTTTACATCCTCGCGGCTAATTCACTTCGCTGAATTTTATTAAGCACGCAATTTTATCGACGTAAAATTACTCGATGAATTACGGGATCCCAAATTTATCGATACCACTCTCTGCCGAGATTCTCACAGTCGAAGCGTCGTTGCTCGGCTGAAACACAAAACGCGATGGCTACCGTGCTCGGAGCACGAAGAGCGGGCAGCCCTCATCGGCTGAAACAACTGACAATTATTAATACCGGCTATCTCGCGGCAGCGAGGAAGCAAAGGGAGAAGAAGAAGAGTCAGGGAACGAAATAAACGATCGGCTGGAGCAGTTGCTCGAAAACGTTTCGTTCGTTTCGTGGCATTGCTGTGCATCGGCGTGTAGAAAAAGCAGAAGGTGTAAAGTACCATTCGCGGCGGCGTTGGTAAAAAAGATCACGAACGAGTGGACGGCGTGCCCTGTAATTATCCATTTAATATCGGTGAGCAACGGAAGCGGAGCAACCGCCGGTAGTAAAAAGGCCATGGCAAAAAAGCAGATAGATGTTTGCGAGGTACCGTTGCTCGAACGAAACTGTATCACCAACAGTTTCATTCATTGCCATGGAGATTTACGAGGCGTTCTAACGGCCGACAGGCAATAGACCTGTTGTAATTAGCTGTTTCTTTGCCGGAGCGTTAGGGCTTCTTATCCTTTCGATGGGCCCCGATCGGATTGATTTGGCACGATCTTGCGAGAGTTTGGACAGCTCGCGTCTCGCGTGTATGTTGGATGTAGGACCTGATCGTTGGACAATGGTCACCGGGTACCGTTCCGTCCTTCTGAATAGTTCCTCCCTGGTGCGTGAACATTTATGACTCTACAGCTAATATTGGTTGACAGGTGCAGTAATCGTTGGATACAGTGATATCTGATCTATTTACTGTGGTATTCATGAGATTACAGCAAAAGTGTTCTGCAATACCATCAGTAAATAGATTCTAGTAATTGTTGTCAATACTGATATAATGTAGGTAGATAGCTATGCATACTCTATAGCTAGAATTGGTTGACATTTACTGTAATCGCTGGATTCAGCGATATTTGATCTATTTACTATAGTATTCATAGGATTACAGTGAAACTGTACTGCAATACTACCAGTAAATAGATTCTGGTAATTGCAGTCAATATTACTGTAACGTAGATAGATGGCTATGCACACTCTACAGCTAGAATTGGTTGACAGTTACTGTAATCGCTGGATACAGCGATATCTGATCTATTTATTGTAGTATCCATAGGATTACAGTAAAACTGTACTGCAATACCATCAGTAAATAGATTCTGATAATTGTTGTCAATATTGCTGTAATATAGACAGATGGCTATGCATACTCTACAGCTAGTATTGGTCTTTTCTTTTTGTACCGGTTCTTCGATCTCGGAAATTTCGCTAGGTCATAAAATAAATCAACCGAAACGAGCGGTGATGAGACTTTAACGCGTGGTCCCGTTTGTCATGCTGCGGCTCGGGGACAATAGGTCTCTGTAGCCCCACAACTCCACGATGGGGATCGATTCGGGAATTTTTCTGCTAGCTCAGGGCCGTCGAGTCGTGGGAAGTACCGGGATTAAGCTCGATTTCGTGGTAATACTACAGGCAGCAAAATGGCGGAAAAGTAGTCAAACTGGGAGACTAGTGAAAGTGATAGAATGGTAACAATGATAGTAAACAAATTCACATAGCTAAGTGATTCCTCGAAAGTATCTATTACGTCCATACAAAAGATGATCGGATATCGGTAATCTAGTCTGTAATTAGAAAATATATGCCCCTTGACATTCACCTGAAATTCGAAAGATGGAAAGACGAAGCAACCTAGCCATCGATCACCCCGAGGCCTAGAACCTGTCAAGGATCACCGTCGGTTCGTGACACCTGTTGTGTTTCATCCTTAAAACGCAGGATACGTCGTAGACGGTCTCGAGACCATGTAACTACGAAATAAGTAATGGGCAACTTCCGCAAAGTTAGACCACGCGACCCCTAATCCGGAAATCGAGGCGTTCATCGTGAACCCGTGTACCTAACCGCAGTCACTGGACAACGAACTGCACCGCCCCGAAAACGGGAAACACCCAGAATTATTATTAATTAACTCGTCACGAACTACTCTAAAACCATTGGGCGCTGAATCATGAATGATTAACCGATTATGGGAGTTTGGTATCCAAGACTTGAATCATAGGCATCCATTCCTTAACTGCAGACGCTTTATAACGTCGTAACGCTGTACGAGTCTCGTATCATCGGGATGATGAAGTTCGATGTCTCAACTCCGCGGTATGGATCATGCTTGATCCACGTCTACTGATTGTAAGTAATGGAGTTACACATCTCACGACAGACTGCGTCTGCGGTGAGTCCCACGTTCCAGCATCGCTGAGCTCGATACCAGCTCGATGACCCAAGGGTACCGCGTGTGCACCTAGGTTATGGATTTCGATGACCCACGACCTCGAAAGCCGTGATCGATGTCACGTTACCTGGGCGTTGAATAGCTAGGCCAAGGTACAGGAGAGACGATGCGTGGTGAGTTCTGCCTCTCCCAAGTGGTGGATTTCGACGTTCCATGACCCCGGGCTAGTTCCCAGCGGGTCCCACGTCTTTGGGGAGACGGAGTAGGAGGTTTTACGAGATAGAGATGATCCATGGCACGCTTCATGACTTCTGTTTCGCTGAGTTCAATATCCCGAGTCCCCAAGGTTGATCCTACGTCTTCCAATGGTAGGAACTTCCAAGTTCCATGGCCCAGAGGCAATACGGCGCTGGTCCCACGGCATCGGCTTCATGTAGTTCGATATCTCACGACCTCGCTATTCTAGGTTGACGTGATTCGCGGGAATCCATAGAATCCACTCTGCTTTTTATTCCTTTCCTTTTTCATCGGACGTATCGGAAATATACTTGATATATTTTGAGTACTTATTTCGATATGGAGATATGTAAGTTACTTTCTTGAGTATTCTTATAGGAACGAATGGTTTCTGATGGAACGAGCATTGGTTATAATAAAAGACTATACACATTGTTGAAATGGTGTCAGGCTAATAGCATCTTTGGGCCTCGGGATCTTTGCTATCATGCTGGTGTGTCAAGGGGTCGTGTACGGGGTCTGGCTGTTCCTCTCTGAAATGGACAAACAAACATCCATTCTGTTCAGTATGAACGCGACTATCAGCAATACCAAAAGTGTATGAAAATATCGAGGAGAAAATTTTTGACAGCGCTTTAAACTTAGGTGACCGGTTTCTCGCGCTTTTTTCAAATTTAGCGTGCCAAAAGAAATAGTTAAAAACATTAGATTTTAAAAATTTTGGTACATATGATAGAGGTACACTTGTTGAAGATACCCTCCAAATTTGGTCGTCAAATTACGAGATATTTGAGATTTCGTCGAGAGAAGGTTCAAGTTGGTCCAAGAAAATTTGAATATGATCGTATAGTTGATAAATCGCCTATATTTTCACTCATTGTCGGTTGGAAATCGTGGAGTTTAATAACTCGTGACTAATTCATAGTCATGATTCTCCGTTCACCGCGATCTTCCCGATACCGACTGCCTCTTCTTTATTCCCGGAAACAATCCGAATTTCCAAGCAGTCGCGCGATACACCGATCGACAAACCCTATTGTGTGCGATTCATTATCGCAAATTGTCTGAGCAATTTGATTGTCAACGATAAGGAAGGCCTGCCGCGGCACGGGTGCAGCGTGTATCCCAGGGTGTTTACAGGTGCAAATTGCAAGCCGACGATAAATACAATTTGCAAGGTTAATGACCGTTAAACTGCCGGGTTTCGCCTCTGACAATTATAGCGAACAACATAATTCAACGTTATTATGTACGCCTGGCTGAATCGGACTCCCTGCGAAGCGGCGGGGCCTCTCTTATCTGCCGTTTCGAATCAGGCAGTCAATTTTGCCGGAAGAAAATTGAAAACGCGCTCGTTTTATCCCCTCGCGGGTCCCCTCGATTAAATTAAAACGATCTAAATACGCTGCACCGTGATCATCGCGATCGAATGACCGCGTGCCCATCGAAAGGCATGGAAAATCGTAATCGCTGCGATTACCGGACGCCTGTTGCTGGAATAGGCCGAGTCGCCACAGACACGCGAAAAGAACACGCTGCAATTCGATTTTCAATGGAAACGTTCGGTCTGCTCGGCGAGGGGGTTGAAAAACGTAGCCAGAGAAATTCTCCAGCCGTAAAAACGGCCCAAGCGCGCGGCTAGATCTCCGCGGCGGCCGCCATTTTTATGCAGCGCGCCACCACGCGGACTGTTATTCGAACGGTTAACGTTCCGAGAGGCGTCCGCGAGAGCCGACGCGCGTGTTCCACTGTTTTTCTTGTTTACGTGCCCGCGGCGGAAAGAAGATTAAATGCCGCATATTCATTTCCAAGCCCGGCCAACGTCGCCTGGTAATATCCTGGCTTCGTAGCACGATCGAAAACACGGACGTTTAGCTCCATCGCGGTTCACGGTAGCGCTCATTGTTCCCTTCCTTCGCAGCTGCTAACTAATCTTCGCCTATTATTACGCGTGATTGCTATAATTTTGCGTAATTGGCTGCACCTTTGTCCTCGTCCGCGGCGATCGGGTAGGACCTGTCCAGAGGCTGATGGGAAAAATGACTAGTCGTGAGTTCATTAGTTAATTACGTTTGCGGTTGCGGCTCGGCGGGGAGGTAGTTAGGCTTAGCTGCTGCTTTGTACACTCGAATTAGACGTTGATGCGCCGAGCTTAATGCTATTGGTTATTTATTCACGCGATTAGCCTGCTGCTTAGACGGCGTGTTTGACGACGGCTCGGGTTGCAGTAGGCTTGGAAATTGAAATTTGGTTATGTAATTGAAGATGCATCTATAGTTAGGCGAATATATTTCGTAGCGATTATTCTGTCCTCGAAGAAGTCGTTAAAAGCAGTATCAAGCTGCGAATCCGTGAATTCCATTTGTTTTTGGTTAGCACTGGAGTTTCTATTCATTTTTCCTTCTCGCAGAAGCTATTAAAGCCACTGGTAATTTATGAATTCATGTTGGTTTTTCTCCCTTTTGTTTGTTAACGCTGAATTTACCGCGATTAAATAACAAGTCGGTCATAGTGAAGCAAGTTACAAGTGAATCGTTGAAGAAATGCGACAAGAACAGGCATAAACGTTGAAAAGTTGATTATACGTGTGTCGTAAAAAGGGTCATACAAACGCGAAATGCAAACTCCTCGATCAAATTTATTATAGGTTTAGCGTTAATCGAGATTAACCCCATGAGCTATAACGAGGAGTCTAGCTCGTCGCTAGCCAAGTCTTCTTCTACCAAAGTGAGCAAAAACGAGGTACACTGTAAGAAGAAATAAAATTCTACTTAACACGTTTCAACGCGCGTAAAATTCGCGTAAATTCTAAAGACATCGATATTTCACCGGGAACGAAACGGATATGACCAAAATTAAACGATAGAACGAAAATTATCATGAACGATACTCCAACACCACAGAGACCATTAAATTCGAAGTCGAAGGCTGACATGGGACCCAAAGATACCTGCGAAATGAATCACTGGACCATATAGCGGATGCTTCATCCTTCGACACACACCAGATAGCAATCGTGTCAGTGATCGAGCACGGATGCCTGAAAATTCGCACGGTTCATGCAGATACTGGCTTCACCGTCGAGAATAATCATCCTGAATCACGCAGGCGCCAAGGGGGCCATTAGAAGCGGTCGTACCAGGGGCGACCGGTATCATCGACGCGAAGAAATCGCGGATCCAGCGAAACGAATAGCAGAGGCGAATTCGCTGCGACCGTCCTCGAGAACCTTGACGTTCCCCCACCTTTGCGGTATGATTCGCCGTTTCCACGCGATTCGAGGAAACCTCACGATCATCTAACATCCGTGCAACGTGCAAGGGCTCGCGATTAACATTAATCGCTAATAACCCGTTTCTCGCTTAGACCTTACGTAAATTCACTTACCCGCGGCACTCTCGAGGTCGAAGACTCGCGGATTAGAACAATAGGAAACAAAGTAGAAAGAAAAACCAGTGGGATAGAACAGATACTGTACACCGAGGAAGAGGTTCCAGGGAATCCCGTAACTTCCGGTTCCATAGTTTGCTGCTATGAATCGGGTCATCACAGACCTCCCCACTACTCCAATCAATTGTAACATTAATCATTAGCATCTTTATTTGATCCACAATTTAATGCACAAGGACATAGGCCAGAGTGATAGAAAACAAAGCAGATGGAGTTAGGAAAATAGAGGAAACCCCGATGTGGAAAAAGTCGACAGGAAAATTGAGGGACTGAAGGTTCCAGAGAATCCCCAGATGCCCCCACCATCGGTTTCCTGTGCGGTTTGAATCATCGAATCCCTGCGCCACCCCAGTCAGTCGTCAGTCTGACAAACGAGAAATTCCCGGGGGTCGATTTTCCTCGGTCGTATCGATCGGTGGAACGAGTTCAGGGACCCCTGAAAGACGCGAGTGGCCGTAACGTCATTACGAGAAACACGATCCAGGCCCAAGCGAAATTGCCGGCAGTTTTTCCAGCGCGCGCTCCAGGCGCACGAAACCACCCCGGTACACACGATCCTCGGGGCCCGATTCGTGTACACGAGCGGTCGCGGGGTGGGGGACTCGGCCGGTCGTGTGCGCACGAGCCTCGCGCAGCACGGGCGAATCTCAATGCGCGCGCTTCCAGCCACGTATTTATGGACGTCTGCGGTTACGTTTGAGATGCTCGCTTCGAGAAAGGATCGCGAGATACGAATCTTTCTCGGGCCTGCAGAGACACGAGAGAGAGAGACGGCGAAGGAAGGTCGAGGAGAATACGCCTCGGAGCGTGTACGGCGAACAGAAGCGATTCGTTTCTCGATGCGCCGCTGATGCGAGTTTTCAGTGGACGCCCCTCGGTGCTGTGCCCCCGGGGAGACATGATGGAAAATCCGGAAGCCTGGCGGGACGATCGGTTCCTTCCACTGGCTTTCCACCGTGCACAGGGTTAAGTCGAGGTATCTGCTTTATTGTCGGGGTGAAATATCCAAGCTTCCTTTCGTCGAATTCTTCCCATTTTCCCCCGTGTCTTGGGCACGTTGGGTTCCGGTGTTCAAATGCAATTACGCGAGGAAATTGTAGTAGTGGTTTGGAAGGGAATAACGCAAATAACTTCGGGTATGTTTGTGTACGTGAAATTTTATGGATGGGTATTTAAATAGTCCATTCAGCTTGGACCGGGTCCAATGTCGCGTGTACTGTAGCATGCTGCTACACGTTCCATTCATGCAAACGTCGTGTTTACTAGAGCTTGCACGAAATATCTCTCAATCCACTGTTCAAAATTTGATTTACTTATGTTCCATTTTATTACTGACACACGAATAATTTATTGCAAAGGTATTTATAAAATTTACTGTAATAACGCAATTAATACTTATCGATGCTTGTAAAGGGTATTCCAAAATTCACGTAAAATTTGAATTTTGCGCCATTTGTGTGGTATAGCGTTGCCAATGAAGAAAAAAACAGCGTGACAGCTGACAGTTCGGGGTTATTACAATTTGTCTTCATTGTTGAGCTACATCTACAATTTTTAATTAAAAGCCTGCGTTTTCTATCAAAATTACTTCTTGCGTGAATTTTGCGACACCCAATATGTTGTCATTAGGTTGGTCTTGTTTGACGATGATAAGTGACGGACGGTTCTCTGAGGAAATTGTGTATATCTTGGAATATTCAGTGCACTGTTTGTTTCTTGTTATTGTATATGATAAACAATGTCTGGATATTGAGGTAGTTTGTATATCGTTCGAGAATAGATTTTCTTCTATGTTCTGTGAGAGTCGTCTTGACATCATGTGTTTTTTCTTCCATGAGTACTATAATATCTAGAGTTGATGAGAACCCTTGGTAGAGCTACGTATTTTTCTATTGGTCGATACGAATGACGGAATTTCCGATTTTGAGGTGCAAGAGTAGGGGTTACAAACGGTTTTCGGGAAAACGAGGTAAATTATTACCTCATACGCCAAGTACTTGGCATACACGATGGTCAAGCATCGACGTGTCATCGTGTTTCACCTGGGACACAGGATCGCCAATATGATAATACCGTCGAAAAGGTATTTCAAGGCTTAACAACAATTTCGGATTTGATATGTGTTCGTACATATGTGTAAATTTTTGCGCGAGACGGGGTCGGCAATATTTATTTCCCAATATTTCCCAACGCGAATAATAATACCTCTGAAACGGAATTTCAAGGCTTAACAATGATAAAAGATAAAAGTTATTAATTCTGATAAACATATTTCTCGAGCTAACGAACCACGGTAATTTGCTACTCGCGATCCACATTTTCTCTCGAAGTAGGTAAACGTACTAATCTTCGTTTCGTCATCAGCCTCCGGTTTCGTTTCTTCAGTCGCATTTCCAGCTTCGATTCGTATCTCGGCATTTGCGAAGTGCCATAAAGCGATAATTCTTATTTCTCGACGAGATCGAATACCAGACTCGAGGATCCGCGAGTGTCCAAGGACTTGGGACCGCGACGGCCCGCGTCTTATCGCGCAGGTGCGATCCTCCGGAGGATCGCGTAGATGCGGGAAAATGAGTCATCAGCTGGATCGAAGGAAATGAGGTTCGAATGTGTGAAGGAGCGTGTGTGGCCACGGCACGTGGAATTTCAGCGGGGATAGGAGTCCTCGCGGGGGACGCATGGTACGTGTATGTTATTCAAATGGCGCTGCGTCGAGATTAGACGAAGCCAGGCGATTATTTTTGCTTGTTAATGATAATCTGTCGTTACCGAGAAAAATTGTGTTTAGAGAAAAATGCTCGAGCTTAATGGCGCACCGACTCGTGCGCGTGCGCAGATAGCAGAGCTCGCGCCTTCGCGTTGTCCTCCGGATTTTGTGTACCATGCGATATTTCTATGGGAAAAAATTATAATTTCTTTATTTATCGATATTATTTCTTCCTTTTTCTCAAGACGATGTCAATCGATTCGCGCTACTTCGATACTCTACCTTCGATCGATCAATCTTTGACTCACCGAACTAACCTCCATTTTGAAAAATATAATTTATATACGCTACAATGCAAATATCAAAATATAATTATATTGTACTATTTTATCGCAGTCGACACAGCATTAATCATCGATTAAGAAAGAAAAATACGTCATCTTGTCGTTTAATTTAAAAGAAGTGGAACCGCTAATCCTAAAACGGATATATCAGCGAATTTTATCTCCATCGCATGTTTGACAGGCTAATTATCGAGCAGCCATTTTGTCTCGGCAGTTGGAACCGTATATTATTCAAACCGATGAAGCAGATAAATCTGACAATTGTTGAAAACAGAACGACTTCTAACGGTATCGTTTTGGCAAGATACCACTCTGCTTTATTATCCTGGGTAGTGGCTTTCAGTACCGGTACCGGAGCGCTCCGGCCTCCGTTACATGAATTAAGCCATTATATTTGGTGCCCCATGGGGTCTCCATAGATTATCAATCCAATCACACGGCTCGTTCGTTTTAAGAAGTTCACGGAACGGTTTCTCACTATCCTTGGAGGCACGGCCTCGCTTCGAGGCTCGAGGAGGTACGTTACCCTCGAGGATCGTATTTTCGCGATCTGCTATTTTCCGAGTCACTGCGTGGATTTGATAACGCCGCCTCTTATACCGGAATCGATTCACGGATAAACGATCGCATATTTGCGACGGTATCGCCGCGTTACGGATGCAGACACGCTCTCCAGCCGAGATTTTATGGAAATAAGCTTTTTAAATTGAACGTTTATTTTATACGATACTAGCAAGCGAGTAATTATACGAAATAAACGTGCCATTATTCCGCTCTTCAATTTTCTTTCACATTTTCGGCGCTAGTTTCTTCCATTCTAGTTAGACACGGTGTAATCGAGTGAGAAATTTCTCATAGAAACGGAAAATTATTCGTTTTTCTCGCGTGTCTGAAAAGTAAGGAGTAACGAGCGTGTGTTAAAATTTTTTCAAAATTTTGATAGAGCAAAAAACAAAAATAGTAGAGGACCCAATTGAGAATTATAACGATTATAGAGTAATTATCCATAATTTAGATCCTGTAGTATCGTTTATAGGTTACATTTCGCCAGGACATCCAGCAGAATACGATTCTGCGCGAAAAACTGGATCGAAAACGAAGAATGAAATTTTTTCCAGCAGGCCCTCGTTTTCGAGAAAATCGGTTTTGAAAATGCGTCGGGTATGCGCGCGCTTAACTGCGGTATCGATAAGCCGGTAGACACTGATAGCTCGTATCGATAACGAACCAGTGGGATGATGGGTAGTAAACTGCGACGTTAAACATGTTTATAAACATGAGCACGGACGTAGAGAGAGATGTAGAGCGAATCATTACCCGCGACTTAACTTAGCACGCACGCTCTCCCCTCGTATCTTCCAAATGGATTTTCTCGAAAACGGAGGCTTGTTGGAAAAAATTTCATTCTTCGTCTTCGATCCATTTTTTCCCGCGGAATCGTATCCTGTTGAGTAACTCGCGATACACCGTGTGTATATTTTGTTGCACGAATAGTCGAAGCCTGGTCGCGCATCACTGAATTATGATTATAGCTAGCTACAGCGAGGCAAAAGGCGACTTAACGAGCCTGTTATTGTTGCGATTACGTTAATTTACCAGTATCGAGGGCGACCGGTCGCGATGGTAATGAATAACCGAAGACGTGATTATACTTCAATGTCGCTGTAGGATATGGAGTAATCCTGATGGCAGTTTTCAATAACGCAGCGCAATTTAGCGCTCCGTTTTTACATCCTATTTATTATAATTATTCCATGTAATTGGAACGTATCGAGGAAATTACGTATCCTTCAGCGCGATACGTTTAAGGAATTTAATGCGCAGTTAGGTCACTCCTGGGTCGTTCCCCGGGAGGGATTAAGTCATACCAAATGGGCTGCAGTGCTCGCGTGTAATGTATTTTAATTTGCTCTCTTATTTATTGTCATATATTTTTAAATTACTCCGGGAGTCGAACCTCGGAGTTGCCGAGTTTTATCCAGGCTCTAATAGAATGTAATCGTTACTCTGTCTAAGAACTGGTTTCGTGGGATTGCACGACGCGTGCAAGTGTCAATTAGAAATTTCTGTTGTAGCAAAAAAATTAATAATTCCGCGCGAGGAGATAAGGTTAAAATTAAAGTTAAAGGTAAAATTAAAAAACACGCTCCCGTTCCATTTAGGTCCGAGGTCTAATTGTTATAGGCTCATCGTATCCTGAGTCCCGTAGGATATATTTTCCCTAAGCTTAATTCGTGTAATCAGTGCAAAGCATCCAATCTAAAATTACCTAGTACCTGTAGTGCCTAGCACCGAAGGATGTCCCACGTCGATATTCACACCTGAGTTTCACCAGGCGTGTTATCTGATAGGAGGTTAGGAGATCCATTACCCTAGCCCAAGTGGCTCCCTCTGCTCGTGTATCACTGGTCCCTTCGTATTTTCTTCAACAGTCTGCTAGGAAAGGTGAGTCAGTTCTGACCAGTATTTCGTCTTTATCGCGAAACAGCTCACAGAACGTACACGTCATCAGCCTGTTAGTCTGCTGAGCCCTAACTTGTTCATTATCGGTTCGTCTCCCTCGCACGATGTTTTTACTGACCCGACTTGTTGCATAGTAAACGATAAAGCGGTATCATTGCTCGGATACATACGAACAGTTTCGAACATTCACCTAGCTGCATCGAAGAAGCTGAGCTATAAACTCCGGGAAAACCCTAAGGAGTAGGTTATAGACTAGGGGACCTACTATCAGTTGCGACCTAGACACTTTGGGTTTGAGCATCGAGCATAAAGGTTACCCGAGTCGTGCATGTAGGACTGTGATTTATTCCCGATACGAGTGACCCTTTTTACACTGAGAACATAATCAGGTAGTTCCGCTGGAGTATGATTTTCTCTGCGCATAACTTTGGCATCTAGCGATTGCTCGAGTTTGCTAGTCACTCGTTTATGATTGGTAATCGGTGATAATCGTAGACAGATTGCTACACAGCTTCTATTGATAGTCTAGTATCGCGTCATTCGCGTTTTATCGATCTTCTATTCACGATGTTAGACCAATTAGTCTACGATAAGTTAGCACGCAGCTCCCATTGACCCTGTAGCATTTCTCCGTCTACATTTGCTCGTCCAATGATCACCAGTGCCAGCTACAGTCCTATCCAATACACGAAAGCTTACCGTGTAATTTCCATTCATCCTGTAAGACTGCTTTGTCTACGCGTGATCGCGTTTCGATTCCTGACTCGCGTCTTTGATAGCTTAGTTCATAGCTTCTACTGATCCTGGAACATTGCTTTGTCTACATTCGCACACCGCGTGCATCTCAGTGTTAATCGTAGACCGATCCGTCCATGTTTGATCATTCCTCGCTTCCCAGTATTAATCATAGACCAGTCCATGAAGGGGAGCTTACCGTGCATCATACGACTAGTTCGTCTAGGCCAGTCAATGCTTTAGCCCCCTTAATCTTCTCGTCCAATCCCTCTCCGATATTCTAACCTATCCATGTACCAAAAGTGTACGTATGTTGGAACTCGGATGAAGGACGTTATAGACCTTTTTAAGAATAGATCTTTCTAATTTATTTCGGAACGTTGCTATATACAATACGAGTTCTTCAACGAGTCTGCTTTTGTACAATTTTCGGATGTGAGAAAAGGTTTGAACACGTCCTTTAAAAGCGTTCTACACTGTTTCGGATTTGTCCTTTCAAAAGGACAACAGGTGCTCTTGAACCAAAAAACCGATCCCTTGATGCCTGCATAGCGTCAAAGCTCGGTATTGGCCTGCAACCTCTAGCAGGCCTGTCACCATCGTTGCATGGTCGTAATTAATTTACAACAGCATCTACATTCTTACTTTTTGGTAGGATGAAAATGACCATTAGTCCTTAGTCAAGGTAGAAACGAGTAAGATGTTTTAAACTTTGACATTGACTTGCCCTTATCAGCCAGGTCCTTCTAGAGACTAAGAGTCAACAGACTACACTCGGTCATCCAACAAGTATACACGTTCACCGCTATACCTGATCCTGCGAATCCCCAGCTTAGACCACCCTCGAACTTGCAATTTTACTCGTCTCTCTCATCCTCGTCCCGGTGTGTCCGTCAAAGCTCGGTCAATTGGACGATCGATGTCCCCGAAAAGCCAACCACCGAGTAACGACGCAACAGCGACGGTTATAATTGATAAACACGCAACACGACGGCAACAGCCGTTGTCGCGTATTATTATTCATCGCGCGGCTCGTGTAGCTCGTTCATGGGACATAGATATGCGATAACGCGGCGAAATAATTAGCCGTTGAATTATTCGTTCCGCGCGGAATATTCATTCGCGCGGCGGTGCTGCAGCCGGCTAATTTCAGGTGCAATGAATTCCACGGCTCGAAGCGGATTCCCGCGGAAAAACGCGAGTGCAGGCCCCTACGTGCTCGAACGTGGAAGCGAGTTTACTCGATCGTCACCTCGTGATGCATACCAGGCCCGGAACGAGGGCCGGCGAGCCATGAAAACATGGCCGCCGCGAAGGGTGCTTGGCAGATCTGACTGCCAGGGATGCTGAAGGTGACGTAATTGAACCCGCGTTGCGCGCTGAGGATTCCTTTATGCAGCTTTGTCGGCTATCCTCTCGATAATTAACGAACAGGAAGCCTATAGCGTTTGGCAGGTTATAGCGTTTGTGCTGCTCCTCTGACGTTTTGTTTGCCGCTGACACAGGGTGGAACAGGTAGCTTAGGGTCTCGAGCTTCTTAGATTCGGTTTGCTATGTATATCGGCAAATGAGATTTTGGTATTACACCAGAGGGGAATATTGGAGAGACTAGTGCAAGATTTCGCGTGTCTGTTGTTTGAGGTTTCAGTTGTTCTTCTGCGTCTACGCTCTTGGCAGTTGCTGAACCTTGACAGCACCCTATGCTTAGAGCATTGGGTGTTCTCTATCGCGTATGTTAACTAAGTGTACGTTTATTTACTGTCCAATTCTCTCGATTTTGACAAAGAAGGTGAGAATCTTGGTTTATTATATGTTAATAGTTATTCTTCCATTTTTGTTATTATGTACGCGATTACCTGATTATTTTAACGTTGGTACCTAATTTTCTAATGGTTATCGAGGAGTGCGAATTAAATAGTTACGAATATAGGTGAACAGCTTGGAAATACCCTTTCGCAAGAACATATAGATTACTGTAAACCGCAGAAATTCCTCTTTAACGAATTCTCGTATCAGTCGGGTATTTAATTCGAGATTAGATTAATTGTTAGGTAGCGTTATCATCGGATCTGACTTTTAGACGCAAGTTTCATGGCTCGAAATTGTTGGCTGATGAACACATTGAAACACTGATGAGGAGTAAAGTGATATACATTTAAATAACATTTCCTGCAATGTGTAATAACCGACCGTAACAAAATGGCAGAATTCTTGAAGCAACGAGGGAAACAACAGATACATAAATATCTATTAAGCTATTTGTGTTACGGTTCAAACGGTCCGAGGCTCGAAACGCGGTATAACCATTTATGAAGCATTCAATGATCAATTAAAACTTATATATCGAATTGCATGAATAACACCGGTGCAGTTTACGTTACCGTTTCCATTTATCTTTAATGTAAGTATTTTTATTTTCATTATTTCTTCATTCATAACCCCGGTTCCAGTGGATGGACGCAAAGATTTGATTTTGACGATGATAAGGAGTTCAAATAATTTCGGCATAAATGCACATTCCAGGTCATAACTGGACCCTGGAAGATTTTTCACAAAGCTTTACTTTTCGCGCCTATGTTAATTTGTTATTATTCCCGATGTAGTATATTATCTGGCTAGATAATATACAAATAGCAGTATAAATAAACATAACGGTATAATTTCCATTATATTGGCACGATTCTAGTATAATTCGCGCTATTCTCATCGATTCCCATCAAAAATATATCAGGCCAATATCTATTCACGGAAATCATTAATAATTAATATCCCAATTATTATTCGATCTCTAATAACGAATCACCACGATTACACAGTGCAACCTTTCACTCTCGATTCCACTCATGCACCACCCCTACACGCATCGTTCACACAATACTCCCACACTTAACCATCCATTTTCACCCGCATCTCTCTTACTCTCTCTCTCTATTTTCAACTCTCTTCATTCGCTTCAGACAAGCTACAGTCATTCCCAGGACACATTCGGTCACGTCCACCGAAAACCTTGAATGGCCACAACGCACCCTTTCTTCGCACCCCCGACTTCAATCGCGCCATCCACCTCGTCTGTCTCACTCGCTCCTTGAAAAATTCCCCTCCCTCCGAAACAATGTCACCACCTCACCGGAGTGTGGAAAAATAAAACACCTCTGCCCCAGACACGAGCCCCAGAAAATAAAACACGATCCGACACCGCGAGAGATTCGACGGGATAAAATCAGCATGGCTCATCGACGAGACGGAATTAAGTGGAGCCTGGAAAACATTTAACGAACGCTAATTTACCGCCTAATAAATGTTCGGCTGCCGTTTAATCCCACGGCACAAAGGGTCCAGTCGGCTATTTTGCCGGGCCGCCGTTAAATACCGAAATAAACGATAATCCTAGTCTGGACCTATGACAACGAGGGTGAGGGTGTGCGAGTATTGATTTTAGGGGATCCGCTCTCTCCGGCAACCGCCGAAATTCTCCACCCCTGCACGAGCAGGACCAGCCGCGATGTCGCATAAAGGACATTCGTCACGGGCCAGGTCGATTTTAAGGTTAGCAACATCCGGCGTATGAGAGCCGGGCTGGATCGAACGCTGATCGAGTTCCAGACGAACTGTGTCTGCCAATGTCCGCGAATATTTGTATTTATGGGATCGAGTGACACCCTCGTGGTCGTTCGTGGCTTATTTATAATGCCGATTTATGGAACTTCGTATTTCTGCGATCCGTGTGACCGTGTATGATGGGCCAGCAAGTGTCATCGATTCGATATTTCGCCACGATAAATGTTGCCTGGAATCGTGCAACTTGGAATTTGTTGCTATACCTGAATATCATCGACGTGTGGCTGTTGCAGCAATGGCGAGGGATTAAAAAGTCCGATGGGTTTGAGCGATGCGATATTTATGTGGGGTTCGAGGAAGATTTTGGGGAGATTCAATTTGTTGATTGATAATTAATGAAAGGATATTAGATTTGACAGCAGACTGTGTCGGATTTTTGCAATTGTCGATGTCCTCGTATTGGAACTACCTTTACGAGGGTAGAAATTTATAATATAGGGTGAGGAATTTATAAGGTGATATAAGGGATAAGAGGAATAATTGGGAATGGGTTAGGTTTTGAATTTAATAACGATAAAGTATGTTTAACCACTTGCGCTGGAAAGACGTGTCACGCACGTCGTAATGCTTTTGTCACAGAATCGCCAACGACGTGGTATACATGTCGTTAGACAATTGTTACAGAAATACTGGACCGTTCTGACACACGCGTTTGTGAATTTCTTGCCACTGCAAGTGGTTAAAATGTAAATTATCGCTTGGCACAGTTTAAGGCTAGTCTAATTCTACACCTCTAGCACGACGCTGATACTAAACACTCAACCTACTCTATGTACTCTGAATCTGATCCTCTGACCATAAGCTCTAATTCTTCGCACACCCTCCGCCCACTCCCTTACACCCTTGTTTCAAAGCAACGGTGTCTCTTCTTTCACACACCGGTTTTCTTTCTCGCAGTCGATACAGTCATAGATCTCCCATCCATACTACACGATACTTTCGTACTGTCATTTGGTAGATTGGTAACTGTTTATTATCCTTTATTTTTGTGGAAACCATGCAATCGCTTAGATCTAAGATTACATATCCATTCGTTCCGCTTTCCCTCTTAATCCCTAAAAATATCCTACAATATTGTAGACAAAATTCGATAGAATTCTTTTTATTATTTACTAAAAGCACCCAAATTATTTTCTAGATAACCTAAGATTAAGAAGGATAACGGAGCTTGGCAAATGTACCTGTAAAAATTTTTGTTGCGAAGGTTTAATTATTTTCCTTACACGTGTACTTAAAGTAATTTCATTTTTTAATTTAAGGTACAATCCTGTGAAAGTTGGCTTCAACAGCGTTGAAATACTCCGTACCTTTTCCCGAATTCTCTGGCCGTTAGTTTCGGGAACCTTGACTCCCACAGTCTCTCCATATTTATCTCATCTTCGCATTTCTTCAAACATTCCGAGCTTCCTCTCAAATCTCGGAATTCTCAGTACCCTACCTCTTGCTCGAAATTTCAAACTTTCCAGGAACGAGCCATCTAACGTAGACAATTTACACGGTAAATCAAATACTCGTTATAGCGAAGGGAAAACAGATAGGTATAGGTAGGAATGTCGAGTTAGGTGCAGGAATTCTGTAATCGACGAAAGTTTCGTGAAATTACGTTTACTAATGAATATTAACGAATTGTCATTAATGTTCTCTCTAACTTAAATAGAGTCAAGGTTCCTGAAACTAACTTACATTCTGATTCCTCGCCCTCGACTTTCAATTCTTAGCTTTTACTCTTACCTCTCGCACACCTTTTTACCTTTTTCGAGCTCTTCTTTGAGAGCCGAGGCACTTGCAGCGCCTTAGGTCAGACTGCAAGATGGTGATACTAACGTGAGGAGATGACGAGTGCGTAAGATGAGCGAAGAAGTTGGGAAATTGTGTAAAAAATCTCAGAAGTCACAACACTGACACACGCAGCTTCGTCACGGTAGATAAAGAAGCAGGGTCTCTAGAGACCCCGTTACCGTTTCGCGAGGGTTAATCAATCCTAATTCCAGGACCTGTTTAGACCTATACAGTACTCTTCAAACTCCATCTTTGCTGAAATAATTAATGAAATCTATGTATTAGGTCAATGCAATCTTCAATTTTATCGATTTCTTTGTGAATTACTATTGTATTTATTGTACTACCTTTTTACAGAAATTTCCTGTGAAACATACCTTTTTGCAAAATCTTCCGAAACTCTTGTATGGCAAGAATTTATTTTTCAGTATAATCGTTTATTTTTATTTTTTGGAAATGGTGTTACTCTTATACAAATAGGAAAAAAGGAACAAAAATGGAAAATTTAATTAACGGATAGGTGTGCAGAATTATATTGTATATTTTTGTATATTCGTATATTCTATTTCTCCATTTCTTTGTATCATGGTGTTTGAGAATGTTTGTTTTATATCTTGGATATTCTTCGTTTACGTGATACTTTCCAGCACTCGTTTCAAACATTCTCCTTCTACGTTTCTGACACTTTATACCAGGCATCCATCATTCGCTCGGCCATCATCCTACTTTATACATTCTTCTTTCACATCTCTAACGCTCTACATATGTTACGTCTATCTCTCTGACCCAAACAATATTTCTTCGTACTTCTAACATTCTATATCAATCACTCTTCATTCTCGCACCTCCTGCATTGGCTCGCTCTTGTTCCACATCTCTGACACACTATACATGCTAAATATCTCTGATTCGCTCATCTATCGATCCAACACAAACACGCTTTTTCTCCGCTCTAACAGTTCAATTATTCCAAGTATTCCATACCACTAATCCATCACTCCAATTCAAACACTCTTCTTACGCCTCCCTGTTACTCTGCACACATTCGTATTCAAACGCACTTGCTACCTTCGACTAAAACATATACATTAAACTGAAATGTTTTGAACGATATAGTGTACGTAGTAAGAAGGAAATTCCAAGATCACTTGGGTAAAATTTGAAAATAATGGAGCGATAGGCGCGATGTTTACGGTACATTCGTCGGAGATACGGGTCGTGGTGGCGCTAGTGAGTTAAGCGGAGGACTCTCCCGAGACTGTCACAGGCAACAGAGAACGAATCGATATAGTATCGAATCAGTGTTTCCGACTAATATACGGATATTTATCGTGACTAACCATTGCTGCACGTTTATATTTTTATATTTATATTTATATTTATATTTATTGCTGCACAAATCCGATTATTTCTTGAAGTCTCCCTCTCGCTGTACACGTCGCGATTGTTTGAAATTCGTCAAAAGCAGCTGATCAGATGCGTTTCTACGAACTTTTATATGCGATTCTAGACAAGCAAGTACCCAGATTCGCTCGTCTGTCGTTCCATCCCCAACATTCTTCCTCCCCCGACACTCTCCGGCACTCGAACCGCAGCCAACTCTCAGAGCATCCGCCATTCGCTGATCCATCGCTCTAGCATCCCAAGAACAGTTCGCTGGCCATAAATTGCAGCATTCCCACAAGTAGAACACCGATCACCATTCGCGGAGAGCACGAGGAGTCCCGATCGACGATCATCCAGAGCACGGGGCGCCTCTGACCGACGTGCTCGCGGAACCGTGCCAGCGATATAAAGATCTTCGCATTCTTCCTGCCCGCTATTTTTATCTTTCGCGCCACGATCATTGTTTAAACAATTCAGCCGCGTCGCTGCTCCACGACTTGGCACGTACCGAAGAAAAATTGCCAAGCGACCAGATCCCTCGCCCCGTTTCGTTAGGGCGAGCTGGCTGGAATTTCGCATCATTGTCCCGGCAGTTCCGTTGACCCTGACATTTGGCGAACGACGACCGGTACCACGCTGTACCCACGACGATGGGACGTCGTCGCGAGTCGTGTCCGCACAGGTGAATTCATGCGTCCGTAATAAGAAAAAGATCGCAGCCGCCTCGAGCACGGCAAAGCACTTCCTTCGGCCACGTCGCTTGTAATCGCGTTCGGATGGCCTTTCGTGTTTCAGGGCGAACCCAGCCCCGGCACGCCGTCTGTTTTCTCCTCGCATTAACGGTACGCGCTCCTTCACCCGCCCTTTTTGCCCGCTGTTTTGTTAATTTTATGGCCCACGTTAATTTAAGGGTGATCAGATTTCTCGCCGCTCTTTTTTCGGCTAACATAGCTCTTCGCATGCGACACGAGGTATCAGGTGTTTCGCACACTGGTCTTTGGCAACAGGCGTTGGAGATCGTGTTTGAAACGCCAGTGTACCAGAGGTATACAATCATCCCTTAACTTTGCACCAGGGGTATCCAACCTTTTGGGTTGCACGAAGACGAGTTGTTTCGGGCCCCGTAAAATATATCTGATAAAATATATAATTAATATATTTGAACCTAGTAATTTAAACTTTGTTCATTTATGATTTCTTTTTGTCATTAAGACAGCAACGTGGAATTAGTTTAACATTGTTTTGTACATTTTATATATAAAATTGAACCATCCTAGTATTTCTTCCCCATTTTCTTCTACGTCGTTCTCTGTTCCTTGACTGTATATATATACAGCAATTTGTGAAAAGCCAGACGTAGATTCTCGTACGAGCTCACGACGTAAACTTCGAAATAGATTATTTTCGTAGATTTTCAGGAAATTCGGTACTCGTTTCCGCTACCAGGGATCCAACGCTTCTGCCAGTGCAGATATTCTTTCATCTTCTTTCCGCGGGGATTGCCTTTATTTAAATCCCACGTGTTCGTGGGAAGAGGTTAGGGGCATGAAAGAGAACGCGAAATACTCCACGTTCTTCTTCGACCTCGCGTGTTTTCTCTTTTTCCAAACTCGTTCTCTCCTCCTCGATCAGTCACTTCACACGCGCAACACGCAACATCGCCCCATGGCGCCATGTATCCCAAATCTTCATGCACATCCCTAGAATCACTGCTCACTCGTAATCGACACTCCAGCATAAACATTCGTTCCACTCGGTACACACGCCATCCATGCCAAAGATTTTCATTCCCACATTTTGTTCGTGCCTTACAGCATATTTGAACGATGTCACGATATATTCGATATTTTTGGATTTTACGGTATAAGGAGAGAAATTTATACCATGAATCGAGTAGACAGGTGTCGTAATATCTCAAAATGATGTTACTTGCAATTTAACATTTGAAGCACGGGTTGTGTTTCCTCTGTCTTTCTCGGGTTTCGGAAATTTTGTAAGATAGTGAACACCAGTTCGTATGGTCTTAAAGCGTTGCAGTTTTATTAAATCAACGCTGTTTTTGATGAAATTTAATTAAGTAAACCAGTTCGTATGGTCTTAAAGCGTTGCAGTTTTATTAAATCAACGCTGTTTTTGATGAAATTTTAGAAATATTTCTTGAATAGAAACAAGATTACTCTCTTCCACCATTTTTTCGTTTTTTCTCATAATGATTTCGTACATTTGTTATAATTATTAATGCAGTTTGGTTTAATAATATCTTCCCCATCTCTAGTATTTTTATCAACAATTATCATAAATCGAGGATGTCATACGAACTTCCCTCTTATTTTTCTGTATTCGTAATGCAGCTTAATTAAAATTCCAACTATTAATATCTGGGATACCTTTTATTCGTTGGCATGAAACTTCAGTATTCACAGTTTACGAATAAACATAGATACTGAATCGTCTCGAAGTACAATGTCAAGAAGAGGGATTCCATTCTGTCGGAGTATTGAGCAACTGTTTATAACTTTGGGATAAGTGAGGTTAGGTTCGACAGATAAGGCATCTGGTTTTGTATATGATGCGAGAAAACGGAAAAAGATGGCGGAAAAGTTAGTTATTTAGGATAACACATTTGGTTTTGGCTATAACACGAGAACTGTGCAACTGTCCATAATGTTCAGATAAGTGAGGTTAGGTTCGACGGATAATGCATTTAGTTTTTGGATATGACGCAAGAGAATATGATAAGATGGCGGAAATGTTAGTTATTTAGGATAATACATTTGGTTTTGACTATAACACGAGAACTGTGCATTTATAATTTTTCGGATAAGTGAGGTTAGGATCGAAGGATGATGGGTCTACTTTTGGATATAACGCGAGAGGACGGAGTGAGATGGCGGAAAAGTTAGTTATTTAGGATAATACATTTGATTTTGACTATGTCACGAGAACTGAGCAACTGTTTATGATTTTCGGATAGGGGAGATTAGGTTCGACATTAGGATTCTTGGGGGCTACCGCGCTATAACTGTCACGAGGTGGATAATACCTCGCAGGTCACGAAGTAAGGCACATCTCAGTGGCGAAGTTGGCCCGAATCGGCGGAACGCTTTTGCATGGCCTCACACGTTCCACGGCAATCCCGATCGGATTAGACGCACCGTTGGCGAGCGCAATGTGTCTCGCATATTTCCGTCACGCTCGGCCGATCCTGTGCCTCCGTGGCGCCAGCCGGTGCTCTCCGTCTTCCTCTCTTCTTCTTCGGCCATTTCAACCGTTTCCCTGGCCCCGCTGGTCTCTTCGTCGTCCTGTCCCGGTTGCTGGATCTGGTTCGATCGCTCGCCGCGAAAAAATTCCAGTTCCCTGATAACGATGGGAATTCAAACGAACCGCCGTCCTTCCCTCGCTAATTCCGACGATAAGGAACTCGTACTCGGCCACGTGGAGTCCTGCAAATCCTGACGCGACGCGTGTAACCTAACTGTCAGCCATCACTTCCGCTGTGCGCATCTCTGCGCGTCCTCGCGAGGGTACAGCAAAGCGTCATAGTTGTCACAGCTGCGAGTGTCGAGGGCATGATATATGAAATGGACAGAGTCGATGAAATTTCTTGGTAACTTCATTTTGCAACGTGACGCGTAACTTGGAAGGTACTGAAAGTTTGTGCGTAACGTGACCACTTCCGGTATGAGTTTGTTCGTGTCCTTACGAGGGTACAGTAAAGGGTTATAGTTATCACGGGTGTGGGTGTCGAGGGAATGACGAATGAAATTTGTTGCTCGGGTCAGAAGGTAATTTCATCTTGCAACGTAACGTCGTGTAACTTTCCTTTATTCGACGGACAACTGTCATGTCTTCTTGATATATCCTGATGCTGAAAGTTAGATTAACGTAGGGAAATTATAGTTAGTTACGATAATTTTTATTCGGGATTAAAACATTAATAAGAAGATTGCTATCGAATTATTTGGGCGATGTACTACTTAATAAACTCTTGGTGCTTTGATACTTACAATTAGGTCTCTTTGCTTATTAAAGGAATAATCCCGAAGCGAATACTGTGGTCTGCATTTTAGTATACTATAAAAGATATAAAATGAACAGAGCCTTTTATAATAATAATTTTTATATCACTATATTCCTCGACTCCTGATTTTTACATATTAACCGTAATTGTAGCCATAGCACAGTGTCAAAATTTATAACAGAGGTAGATGTGTCACTGAAAATTGTCAGGTCTTCTTGATACATCGTGATACTGAAAGTTAAATTAACCTAGGAAAATTATAGTTAGTTGTGATAATTTTTATTCCAATAAATTCTTGGTGCTTTGGTATTTCCTCAGATTAGTGTCTTTGTTTATTAAACAAATAATCCCAGGACGAATAATGTTAGATTTAAGTATACTAAAAGATATAAAATTGAGGAATGCTTCCGTAATAATAATTTTCGCGTCATTATCCGATTTTTATCCAAAATTTATAGCAAAAGTGTCAGCGTTCGGGGAACAAAGTGGACGGGTTCGGTTACTGGCATAATTGCGAAAAGGGAAGGCGAAGTGGATGAACGTCGAGATATTATGTTCCTGTGGGATATCACGACGCGTACCATGGTACGTTAAGTACATGGAAGTTGGAGATTGAAAGTTTGGCGGTTGGACGAAGTTGTTGAACGCTGTAGGAAAATGCGAGGAAAGTTTGCTGCAAGTGTATCGCGTGGCTTTGTGTGCGGCTTGCGAGACAGGGTAATTTGTCTGGCTGGAATATTCCTGATGTTCCAGAAGTTGGGAAAATATGGCTTTTAGGGTGGCTGCGCGGTGCCTAGGGAGACGATGGGTGACGGCAGCTTCTTCACGGCTGAGCGATAGTTCCTTGCTTGCTCGCAGCTGATTCGATTTTTTACACCTTGTTTAAGACCGATTTCCTCGGTTACGCTGCTGATTCGTGCGACGTCGTGGTCATTTATTTATTTAACGATAGCCAAAGTAGCACGTGAGCGTGTTACTTTAGTCTTCCCAAGTCTCCTTGTAACAGGAATTTTTATGCATAATCGTACCGCATATTAAAATTATATATAATTAAATTTATAATTATAGAATATTGTAAATTATACAGGGTGTGCCGTGTAACTGTTTCCATTTTCGACAGCTTGACAAGAAAATGTTTTTACAGAGAGTTAATCGGTATTTTATTTTATTTTATACACCTGGAAATATGAAAATTCCGAAACCTATTCTTCAAATGACTCGTGTGATTATTACCGATGAAATACGAATTCTCTGACCTTCAGACGACCTTGACTATAGAAATTTAGGCTCGATAATTATTGTCTCGTATTCTACACTCAAGCTTCATAGTACTGAACCAAAGGATGATTCTCAATCGAGTGCAAAGAGTTAATTGGCAGGATGTGCCAATACCACCCGATATTGCACGAAACCGCAAATTGGACTCGCTACAGGCCATCATTGAAGCGAGAAAAAGCGTGCACCTCGAGTAGCACCCTGGAGGAGCAACGATACCGCAGCTTAATCAAATCATCGGAGGAAATACCCCGCGGTAGAGGAAGAGACGAGCCGAGAAGAACTGGGGAAGAAAAATGGCGGCAAGAAGAGCGAAACGTGAAATTACTTTCGTCGCCGGCCCCGTGGACAAAGGAGGCCCCTGGACCCTCCCGTTTCCATGTTCCACTGGAATCATCTGCCAGCCCGCGACATTGTATCGAGGCATTCCGTACCTGTGGCACGGGAGAAATACAGAGAGAGAGAGAGAGACAAAAACGAAGACACTCGGCGTGCCGGGTACCATACGTCTACGTGAGGCAATTTGATCCTACGTTTTTGTGCAAGCACGAGCGTTCCAGGTAATGAGCGACGCTTCGCTTTTTCCCTCGCCGCTCGCTTTTTCCCCCTTTTTTTCCCCCTCCTTAAGAAACACCGTTACGATTCTACTCGGGGACCGGAGAGTACCGGTATCCACGAAATGGCCGTGGCCGATTTCGTCGCTGTGTTCTCGGGGGTCGCTCGCGAGCAAACGCGATAACGCCGCTGCCGATCCGCGCGCGGAATAAATGGCTACAGCGTGTTCTTGTCCCGTCGCTATTAACGTGATTTATTTCCATGGAGAATCAATAATAATCGCCGACGGTTGTAAAGTCGATGAATGGTAATACGTGCTATTGATTCGCCGGCCATCTTTTACGGCCCAGACGTTTCTACGAGGATAGAGCTACGTGCTAGTAGATCACTGACTCCTAATTTCTTTCTTGTGTTCCTTATCGAGGAATTTCGTCGGGCTGGATATTTGCCGGGGCACCAGAGGGCGTGCCGCGTAATGGCGTTTCCGTTGCTACAAGTTTCTGCTCAATTTTTACTATTTATATCTGTTGTAGTATTTGTATCTCCGATAGTTGATTGAATTTTAGTTTTAATTTTTGCTTTTATTCCACTTTTAGACCGAACAAATGTTTTTGACGTTTGTGAACATACGCCATGTTTGAAGGTAATTACCGTGGTTGTCTTTGAATTTTGGCGAAAATATGACGGAAGATAATAGTTATAGAGACACGATGTGTATTTTCTTCTTTCTTCCTTTTCGTTGGTTTGAAAATTTCTTGGAGTGTTAGAAAGGGGTTGCTGTTTTGGTGATTATTTTTTTTTCTATTCTCAGCTGAAGAAGAGGCAATATTAATTTGCCAAACACAGCTGCAGTAACAACGAGAATGAGAACTCGGAGACGAATCATTTTAACTGATTTAACTAATTTTAATAATTCAAGCTTTATCGGACATCTGACATCATTTTTAAGAAACATAATTCATAGAATTTTCCCGGAATATATGTAAAATTAATTATTGTAGAGACAAGATGAAGTAAAATACCATAGAAGAACAGTAGAGATTATGACCATGTTTATTCATACTCGCTCTTAATTATTCAAACCTTATCGTACATCTGACAACATTTTTAAGAGATACGATAACTCGTAGAATTTCACCGGAATATATGTAAAATTAATTATTTTAGAGAGAAGATGGAGTAAAATACCATAGAAGAATAGTAGAGATTATGAGCATGTTTATTCATAGTTATTCTTAATAATTCAAACCTTATCGAACATCTGACAACATTTTTAAGAGATACGATAACTCGTAGAATTTCACCGGAATATATGTGAAATTAATTATTTTAGGATAGAGCTATGTTTATTTATAGCCACTCCCAGAAATATAGTTAATTTAAACGATGCAGAAGCTTTCATCGACAAATAGGAACTTATCTGTACACCGTAAAAATCTGTCGCATTCCTTTCTCCGAGCACCCAAACTCGATATCTTCGTAATGAAAGCCAAGCCTCTGGCTAGTCATTCGATGTCCAATTTCGACTACACACCGCCACGTCCGATCTCGATTAGAAAAACTGGTCGGTCACGTTCACGAAAATGAGATTAACTACTCGTCTATCTACATCAATCAGCTCTCAATTATAAGACCATACGCTTGGTATAAAAAGGAAGAATTCGATGTAACGCGGAGTCAGGATTCCGTGAACTCGGCGATCTCTCTCGGTGTCCTAGTGAAGGCCGAAACGTCGATCGTCACGCTCGAGGAGTCTCTTTCCCCAATTCCGTTTTTGTCCATCATAGTGCCGTTCGTTTACGGGGGAACAGGTGCTGGATGAACGATACCGAAACGTTACGTGCACCGGATAACGTCACGGAAGATTTAGTTAAAGCGGCTGGTTTCACGGTTGACGATTGCACGTCCTTCGGCCCCCGAGGACCACGGTAATACCGTTTGTACCATGCGATTAACCCCTTGGATTATCGGACTATCGATAAATGAAATATCGAAACTTTTTCGCGCGATTGATTACGAAATTTTAATTCTCGAATTTCACCGCAAAAGGTCGATCGAAATTTCGAAATTTTCGATTCGAAAATTTTAATTAGGAAATCTTTATTTTCGAGTACGGAAATACTATGGAACGATACATCTATCTGCGTTGTAGACTTTAGTAGCATAATTACTCTGTTATAAATAGGTAAGGTCGATCGAAATTATTTTATGCGAATAATTATGAAATTTTTATTTCCGAGTAATACTGTAGGATGCGAAAGAAAATTTATGGATTTTGCATTGCAGATTTTAGTAGACATCGTTACTCTGTCACGGGCTTCGAAATTTCTCAATAAAAGCAAAGGATCAGAGCTTAGCGTTGGATTTAATAGGTGGAGGATGAGTGTAGATTAATGGGTGATCGAGATTTTCATGTTATAATTAATTATGAAATTTTTATTTTCCCATGTTATTACAAAAGGTCCATGAAAATTATTTTACACGATTTTAAATATGAAATTTTTATTTTCGAGTGATACTATAGAACGAATTTCATCGATGCGAAGGAAAATTTATGGATTTTGTATCATAGATTTTAGTAGGCATCACATCTCATAGGTCGTAATCAGTTAATCAGTAGACAGAAGATCCATAAAATTCTTTTGATAAATAGTAATAATTGTAAAAATTATTCTTTCTTAGTATAATACTGCAGAGTAAAATTTGTAGATCTTCAAAATCATTTTTACCGACGTTTGGGACTTCGTCTTAATACTAGAAAATACTAGCAAAGGGATGAAAGTCACTTGTCTCAGATATTCCATCTTTACAATTTTTGGAAACACTGCTTTTGTCAATATTAATATTGAATTTTATTCATATATATGCACATAATGATATATACCTGTTCGTCTTCCTCGAACCACTGTAATTATTATAATTTGTGCATAGCTAGTACTTAGCCAGTATTTCTAGTGTTAAATTCAACCTCTTCCAGTTGAATATCCCTAACAATAATCATTAATATCTTTTTATTTATTATTTCCAGTTATATCTATATTCCTAAATACAAACAGAGTTTTAAAAATAATTATCATTAATATTTCTTTATTCCAATAATTTCTCTCATAGTTTGTTACACTCCGTGCACCGTTATCTCTCCTTCTTCTCCTAAATAACCTCTGCCCTCCGGCAAGTAAACTGAAAATACTCCTCGACCGCAAAGGGTTAATCTCGATGTCGAAGCAGAGGTTTCCTCTACGTCTTCCTCGCGGAATTGCTCGCGAAGCATCCGATCGATGAACGATCTATCTCCCACAGTCGATTAAGACTCTGTCCCGTGTGTACTCGCACAGTGTTTCGCGTCTGCCTTCCTATGGCAATCCTATTCCGCGGTTTCCAAGTTTCCAGGACGATGTCTTCATTATCATTCGTGCCTTAAACTGTTTCGTAACCAGAAACACACCTAACTGTAACCGCAAGAACAACGAAGAACAAATTTAATTTAATCTCTTAGTACACTATACTCTTCCTCTAGATATATTCGAATTTCTAATAGATAAATTGTCACGTAGAACACGGGGGAAAGACATTCAAATTATACCACGAATTTTCGTTTTACTCTTTGAGGTTAGGTGGGTTGAAAACTGTCCGACATTTTGTTTAGTTTCTCATGAATGATGGAATATATTCTAACTCGATTCGAGAAAAAAGAAATTTGCAGTTCCTGGTGCCATGCTGTTTGCAAAGTGTCATTTGTTTTGGGAAAATGACGCGTTTCAATGATTTTCGTTTAATTCGTTTAAGTATTGCGCGTTAGAGGAAAGAAGGCACAGAAGTTTTCTTTTCGTGGCTAACTCCGCTATCACTGCCATAATTACAGACAGTCCATCCAATAATCCATAATTACAGCTGTCACCGATGATCTCCGTCACCGTTTTCTGCCAATAGTGGTCACTGTCTGTGATCAAGGGAGTGTCAACGGTGTTAATCGACTGTGAGGATGTAAACACCCTGTGCCCTCTTTTCTCGAACGCACTGTAGTATACTCGCGCGATCTAGGTACCCAAGAATATATCAAATTGTCTTCACGTCGTTACTAGCGATACGGAACCAATTTCTCGTCAAGTTACGATTATTGACAGAGTTTGGGGATCCAGGGGAATTTGACGTCAAGTCACCACAAGTGCTATAAAAATAATAGTGACCACTGGAAGGTTAAAACGTCAGCTACACGATGGAATCACGTACGTCCCAATCTCTAATGCCCTACAGCTTAGGTTTTTATTTTCTCCAAAATCCTGAGTCTCAAACTTAAACTGGTTCACACTCTATGAACCACTTTCGAAGGGTTAATCGAGTTAATTCGCGAGTTAATTCCATCAGGGTTGTTGATACTCTCCTCGCTGAAATTAAATTACGTTTTAATAGGCAAAGACGTTGATTTTATCGATTGATACTCGAAAAAGATGGACGGAAATAAGATGTCGAGCGTAGCTCGATGCAAGGTCTCGAAGGATCGGAAATATAGCTCTACTTTCTCAGCGAACAGGTTAGCCTCTTAGCGCACTCTGACGTACGCGGATATATAATACGTTACTCGGGGAATCGTACAATTCTGCGAATACCGCGTCGCTTTATGCAAATTGAAATATTATAATCTCGTTGTCGAATGCATTCATAAATTCATACGCCGACGTTACTCGTATTTCCGATACATTAATCATTTTACCGCGGCATTCGAGTCTTGCAGACATTTTTCACGTGCAACGTATTAGTATGGTAATTAGAATGGAAATAAATATCCCTCATTGCGCGGAAAACGCGTATTCGTTTTCAGCGAACGATCGATATTTCATTCGACTATCGTGTCCTTTTTAGACCATTATCTTCCCACTCGATCGCGTAATCTCCTCCAAGTGCAATAATTCCGTTCCAATGTTGGAAATACCAGGTATACGAGTAAAATGCGAATTACCCGCGAAATAATTGCACGTGAAATTTCACGTATCGTCGATTCCGGTTTTTTCAACGGCTTTAAAGGACCGTTATTTCACCAAGACAATTATCGGTTCCATTAGCTTTTGAAATATCGAGTCACTTCGATTTTCTACCATTTACAGTTACCATTTCGTATAGCATACCTGCCTCTGTATTCTTATACCACTTCTATTTCCAACCTCTTATCTAAATCCGTGCTCTTAGCGTCTTGGATTCGTGAGCCGAAAATAAAACGTTGGACGAAAGGATCGAAAGGAAGGAACACCTGAAACCCATATCAAATTCTCGATAAATAACAATTCCGAAAAAAAGGTGCGCGTAGAAACGAAACTGCCTTTCCACGAAGCATTCCTGGAGTGCTCGGCAGCCATCGAGATAATAACTCGCATCCACTCAAACCGGATATACCGCAGGCGCCATTCTTGAAAGGCGTTATCGATAGCTCATCGAAAAATCGATTTAATCGTCCGAGGACTAAACTCTGTCGCCAATTCCAGCCGACTTATTCCCTGAAACTGGATTGCACCAACGCGATCCGACTCTGGTTTCCTCCATTCGTAATTTCGGGTTAGGTAGTCTCTTATCTCAGCGTTCGCCTCGTTTTACCGAGAAGCGTGATTCTTCTGACACAGGCGTAGGCCACCGCAAGCCTAACCGCAGGACATTAATAACGATTACCCTATCCCGCTCGGTTTCCCATCCGGTAAAAGCCAAGGAATCCGTAGCCAAGGCATCCCGTCATCTGCGACAGAACGAAATTAGTCACGTCGTCGGGAAACACGGCCAGCCTTCAATGGACCTATCCTTTCCGATACCTTCCTCGAAACCCAACGTGCAACAAAAAGGTACAAGGAATTCATCGTACCGGTTGAATCACCCGCATAAGCGGTGTACCCCGTGATTCACGAAACCGGCACCCTGGAATGGAGGATGAAGCGAGGTTGGGGATCGTTCATGAGAGATGCGTGCGAGAAATCGTGGTATCGGGATGAATCGAGTCGGGAATGGGATTTTTTTGAGATTAGTATAGGTTCTAGAAGCTTTTCAGAGTTTCGAGGAAATTCGCGTGTCGTTTATTATATATGAAATACTTTTTCTCATTTCTTAGAGTGTCTAGATGAAATTGACACGGTGGAGTTTCGATAACCGGGTTCTTCTTATTGCGAGGTTTTCGTATATTGCTAGCCAATGATAGTGGTATCCATAAATATTTCAGAATTTCGAGGAAATTCGTGTTTTGTTTATTATTAATGAGAGATTTTTTGACATTTCTTTGGGTATCTGGGTGAAATTGACACGGCGGAGTTCTGATAATCGGGTTCTTGTTCTTTTGAGGTTTTTGTACATTGCTAGTCGATGATAGTGGTACCCCAAAAATATTGCGATTGCATCTGGGACTTTCGACAATTGTGAAAAATACAGAAAAATTCTGAAAAATTCTCGGACTCTTAGAAATTCCCAAAGCTTCGTGAAAATATTCCGTACTCCTAAAAATTCCTGAAAGTTTTCTACAGTGCTGCGTATATTTTCGGAAATCGGTGACATTTTCAGGCCCCCTACCGGTTCCTGGAAAAATTCGCGTCCTACTCCGCCCCTGTCCGAAATTTTCGGAAGCCTTAATTACCTGCGCGATTAGTGGACGATAGCAGCTTGGCAGAAAGAGGGAAGGGAAAATCGGGTTTACCTCGATGGAGTCGTGGCGAAGTTGCCGATAACGTAACGACATCGCGATGCGCGACGCGTTCGAGGGCGGAGTACCGATCGGTCGCCATTAAGCAGCCAAGGACCTCGCGGCGGTGCTGCAGCAGGAAGAAAAAGGAAGGACGTAAGGACAGGCCTGGCGCGATTATAATAAAATCGCAGTTTGTTCCTGGTCGGGGCCCGCGTGTTCCCACAGGGCCCACTACTGGCACAGTCCACCTACCGTATCCGCCACGGTAACTCCGTCGTACGCTTTGCATATGCGCCGTTTCGGTCAACGGACTCGCGCGCAAGTGAATCGAGCGCGGAAGGTGGTCGATCCAAATGCCCGGATACGGTTTCGAGGCCCTAGGCCATTCCATTCTTTCCTCTCGCCTCACTTCCTCCGCTCTTTCTTCGTTCTTCTACGTCCTCCGCTCTTTCTTCGTTCTTCTATGTCCTCCGCGTTCCTCCCGACCAAGGGTCGACGTGTACCCGCTTCGCTTTCAATGGTCTCTTCGTCGTCCTTGATCGAGGAAGTCGGGCAATTCGCGATTCCATCCGGGATATCGGCAGATCTTTATTTTCTGGCTGTGCCGCCATTTTTCTCCGACTTTATGCGCACGGTCTTCGAACTTCGCGGATCTTAGCAGTATATTGGCGGCTGCACGGTGATTTCTTCGTTATTGGGAATCAGGAAGACGACGTTTCGAGGGTCCGGAACCTTTTGTCATTTTTAAATTTCGATTTTGCAGCCGTTTTGAAGCTCTGGAATCTTTTGCGATTTAACTACTTTGCAATCTACTTTGCAGCCGGTTTGAGATTGTAGGATGTTTTGTGATCTATAAATTTTGATTTTGTAGCCATTTTGAAGCTTTGGAACTCTTTGTCATCTTTAAATTTCGATCTTGTAGCCGTTTTCCTTTCCTCTCCTTTGAGATTTGGTGGATTCGATTTAATATATAATAGAGTAATTAATTAATATATAATATTGTAAACAGAACTTATTATTAAATTAATTTATTATACATAATGTAATAATTATTTAATTAGCTTGTCATATTTGGTCACATATTCGTTCCCTTTTTCCACCCTTTAAACCCGAAGATTTTTCAATGAAATATATGCATACAAATAGGTATTTTAATTTTAAATTAACTGGGTATAAATAATATGCTAATTATTTAATTAGTTTGTCCTAGTTTATCACATATTCGTCCTCGTCTTCCACCTTTTGTACTCAAAGGTTCTTCTCCGATGTAAAATTGAAATATCGGAAAAATTGTCTCCTCGTTTTGCGACGCGATGATTTCTTCGTGCAATTCCCCGAATAAATCATCGGAGAGTTTAAAGAGTACCGATCAGTTAACGTTACATTTGTTACGACGATATTCAAAGTTGAATTGCACGGGTCGAGGTATGAATAGCTCGCTGATGCTAATTTCGGATTCTTAAGCCGCTTCTGATGCACTGCTCCAGCACGGAAAGAACTTGTTCCCTGACTGATCATATATGCAATGCAGGATCATAACGACAGATTCTAATTAAGGAAAAACCAGTCCGCTAATCCAGGAACCCATTACACTCGGCCTTGTGCGCGTATAGTATACTCTGATCCTGAAGACGGGGTTATGATATGTTTAGAATGATCAAGTAGCACAGCTCTTAATCGCTCTTTAAATCTTTTTCCACCATCGTGAACTAACAGTTTCCTCGAAATAATCGAACATCGGCATTTCCGAAATACAAACACGATCTCGCTGCAACATTCGGATTTATTCGACATTCTGATCGCGGTTCATCTTTAAATACACAAGCGACGATCTTTGCGAGCAATAATTTACGCGAATCTGATCCTCTATACCAAATTTGAACTGAATTTTAGACAGAGATGAGCTGGAAATTAATTTTCAAGTCTTTTAACTGGAATCTGAAATTTTCCTACGTTTCGAAGCGCTGTATGAGATAATTATTGGAAGATAATATTAAATTTATGCAAATTCGAGTCTGGTACTCTGTAAGGTTTATCAAGTTTGGATAATTACAATTCGCGAAAGGCAGGTGTGAAATTTTACGAACTTTTGAACAGAATGTAACAGAATACAATCAAAACTCGAGCAGAACACAATCAGAATACAATCAGAACTCGAACAGAACACGATCAGAACTCATCCAGAACTCAGCTAGAACACGTTCAGAATTCAGAATTCAGTCAGAATTCAGTCAGAACACATGAAAACACGAACAAAACGGATACAGGACACATACAGAACACATATAGAACGCATACAGATAAGTCAATCAGAATTCAGTCAGAACGCATGAAAACACGAACAAAACGGATACAGGACACATACAGAACACATATAGAACGCATACAGATAGCAATACTACTCAACGTAACGCTACTACGTCATATCTAAAAATGCTAAGCAACTACAAATGCAATAAACTGCACATAATCAGAAAGTGTTCTTTATTGCACATCCAAAGTGCTCCGTATCTTTTATTGCATACCCAGCGAATGCATCCATCGCATCATCTACGCTACCGTCGTATATACAAGTATCGAGTACAGTGCGTTCGAAAAAAGAAGGTACAGAGTGTTTACATCTCACGGCTGATTAACTCTGCTGACTCTCCCTTGATCACAGACAGTGACCACTGTCATTTATTGGCAGAAGATAGCGACAAAGGTCATCGGTCACCGTTTTCGGCTAATAACGACTACTGCCTGTGACCAAGGGAGAATCAGCGGAGTAAATTAATTGTGAAGATGTAAACACGTTGTACCTTCTTTCCTCGAACGCGCAATACGTAAATCCGTGTCCGAAATGCTGCATCCCGAGGAGCAACATGGCCGAAAGAAGCGGCTCCGCGAAGGCATTGGAGAGTACTCGAGCAAAACGAGACTGTTAATTCATCAAGCTGCTCTCTAGCAGAGTTTCGATCATTTTTATCTCACGATAGTCGGCCAACAGCCGAGGGGAAAGCCGTTCACACGGGACTCCGAGCGGATTCGAATTAATCGGGTTCGTTCGTCATCCTCTGTCGGGGAGGAACGAACGAAAGGATGTCGATCCTTCTCGTTTCCTGAAAAATCGACGCCCGTTCTGCTCGAGGAACGGGGCACGGTGGTAGGAGAATCCATTTGTTTCGGCATGAAATTTTATCGCCCGACAGTTATAATGAATTCCAGCGAGATTTATCGTCCCGTGAATGGTGACCGTTAAACGCGAGCGCAAAAATATGCGAATGTTAATGTTTCCACGCGTCAGGAGACGCAGTATTTCGTGACATTTTTCAACGAGCAAACCGGTGCCACCTCGATCAACCTTTACGAGCCGATGAATAACATTAGGAGTAAAATATATCGCGTGAGTGTAGAATCCATTTCCGGTATACCGGCGAGACGTCACGCGTCACGTGGTCTACAATGACGGAGGGCGTCCGTGAATCTTCTCGCGAATCATGGACACGTTCGTCTGAAGGATAATTCTGATAATAAGATAGCAAAGTGTTATATTGGGCGTTCCAAAGTTCGCTCAAGATTTGAATTTCGCGCCATTTGTGCGGTAAATCGCTGCCAACGAAAAGAAAAGACAGCGTGACAGTTGACAGTTCAGGGTTAATGTAATGCATCTTCATTGTTGAGAAATATTTACAATTTTTCATTAAAAATCTGTGTTTTCTAGCAAAATTACTTTTTGCGTGCATTTTGGGACACCCAGTACTATACGAATGTGGGGAGTTTGGTAGTTGGGTAGTACTGATGTAATTGAGAGATTTTGTCTGAGAATATCGTGTCAGGGTCATTGCGAATAGTATAGTAGTAACTGAGAAAGTTGACAAAAGGTCCCTAGATTTCCCTAGAGACAATGAGTAAATGATATCTAGCACAGTGTCACTTAGTATAGCAGACATATATTGACAGCAGATTGACTTTTATAATTATTCCTTTTGGACATCGCCTTTCTAAAGAATAAATGATTTTCATTATCGTATGAGCAATCTTGGACGCGTTAAATACATTTAACTCTGTCAGGATGATGGTACAGGTCTTACTTATACAGCAAAACCTATGGTCATTTCAAATGTAAATAGAACTAGAATAAACTATCGTGCTTTCAAATTATTTCCTTCTCGTCTTGTTCTGCAATCGTACGACGTGCATTTTGTCATGTACTGCACAGTCTTCTTCTTTTTTGCAGGTTAAGTAGCTAATCATCGCACGGTCTCGTTCCTTTTTATAGGTTAGGTATCTGATCACCTGTCTCGTTCCTTTTTATAGGTTAGTATCCCATCACCGGTACTATCGTACCCCTTTTTACAGCTTAGTATCTAATCATTAAACTATCTCGTTCCTTTTTATAGGTTAGGTGCCTAAAATCCTAGACACTTACTATCGTTCTATGGCAGGCATTCTAACCTAAAAACAAAAATCGCTAATAACAGGTGTCTCTATCTCGTGTTATATCTCGTATCGTACTATCCGCGAGTAAAAGCTCGTGCAAGTCGACGAATCGTCGGTGAGGTTAGCTTCCTGGTAGCTTTCGTGAGAGACGAAAAACGCGCATGCGCCCTGGCGCGGCGATTAATATGGGAAACGCGTAAGCGTGCTTTCGCCCATTTTTAAGCATTCCCCGGCCGGCTCGGCCCATCCGTTAGGATAATAATTTCAAAACGGACATAATGACATTCCGGTCGTGTCGGCTTTTACTGACAATAGATCCTCCGGAGAGCATTAACGGCCCTAGAGCACGTCGGACACGTACGATCCACGGTTCACCGTTTCGTGTTCTCCTCGTGCGTCTGCTACCCGTCCCCGTCGCGATTAATCGGCCCGGATGATCGATATAAAACGGGAGAAAAGCGAGCGGCACAGATGCGAGGGGTGCAGCTTCGAGGAGCACGCGCCTGTGGGCCCTAAGTGAAATTTCTTCGGGTCTCTCGGGATTTTGGCTGATTGCCGCCTATTGTTGCCACGCCAACTCGAATCGTGTATAAAGCATTCGGAAACAGACTCTGCAGGACCAAAGAATCTTTGCGATGTCCTCTGACAAATCGTGATTGCCAGATAATTGCTGTCTACTTACTCAAATTTGGGGAATTTTCGAAAACATTTCACTCTGTTATGGTATTTCGATCGATTAATTAATTAATTACTTCTTCTTCGAGTTGGTACTATTTTTGGATAGTAACATTGAAAACTATAGTCGAAATATAGAATGTAATTTTTTGATAAACATTTAATAGTATGTGAAAGTCTTTTTTCTATTTTATTACGATATTTGAAGGTTATTAGATTAAGGGTTAGAGTCCGATGATTTTGATAAAAATGGCGCTGACCAAGAAAATTGTACCTAAAGTATATACATAAAAGTATGCGTAATAGTGGTTATAATCTAACCTAACCTCAAAGATCCGAGAGTTTATTGAAGTCTATAAACCGAGTATTTATCTAGCAATTCGAGTACGACAGTAAACGAGTTCGAACAGACCGTCTGAACATTCCCAAACTCGTATCGTGGAAACATCAACTTAGTTTAACCACTCCATAAACCTTTGCACGCAGAGTGCTTCGAAGCCAACTCCCTCTTACCACGGCACAATTTAATAAACCAAATAACAATTCTACATATCACACAACACGAGAATAATCGCGGAAATACAAACTTTACGGACTCGCAACCTCTGAAATGCTCCTGAAACGTTCCTAACCTAACATTTCCACCGATCGGCCATGTCTGCCGACCGGCAACCTAACCTCGAAGCCGTAAATTCGTTTCGTGGGAACGCATAACCGTTTCAAATTCGTCGGATTAACGCTAGAATAGTTGGCCAAAACACTTTCGCGATAAGCCGAGGCGAATATCCCCGGGGATTAACCTCTTGACTCGACGCCCCAGAAGAGAGGAAAATGGCGCGAGAGGAGGCAAAGGCGTTCTGCACGCACACGATCCGAGAATAAATTAACGGGAATCGGACGAATAAATATGAGCCTCGGAACACCGTCAGCGTAATTTCCCGGGGTGTAATACATACCGTGTAATGCGAACGGTTCGACGTAACGTTACTTTAATCCGGCAAGATGTTTGCTTTGGATAAGTAATTAAACGGCGGACGAGCGGCTGACCGATAAATTGTTCATTACGACAGATCGGCTTCGGTGCCATATTACGTACGAAAGTTAGCCGAAGGTTCATTAACACGCTTCCTTCACGGTCCCTCCGTGCGAGTGACGTTTTATCGGAGTGACTCGCTTCGAAATGGAATTTCCGTGACCGAGATGGCCGCTGATGCAATCTCGCGCTACCACGTATCTAATCGGATGAACCGGAACCGCTGTCCGATAGAGTCTAATTCGGCCTCGTCTTCCGCGTACAATCTTCCCGATACCGAATTTCCAGAACCAGTTATCTGTCATTCATGGCGACAGTATCTTCTGCGAACAGACCCAGCCGAACTGGCCCACAAAATCGCAATAAAATTCTACACCTGGAAATAGGTTAGGAGAAAACAAATTATTTTCTAAATTTAAATCTTCTTTTTCTTTTTTCATCAATACTGATCAATTAGACCTTCGAAACTTTACTTTTTACTAAGTAAAACTCGGAGCGCGAAAGTATACTGAAACTTTGAAAGTCTAACTGACAATTGTTTTGAACAAACAGATTTTCCAAAGTCATAATTTTTTTAGGCACATTATTCTCAAAATAAATGACGAAGCTTTCAATTTAGAAAATATTGCGATTAAACACCGAATTGTGACTTGCGACTTTCACAATTTTCTAAGGTACATTCTTCTCGAAATAAATGACGTAGCTTTAAATTTAAAAAATATTGCAATTAAGCATCGAACTATGACTCGCAATTTTGAGATAATTCGTCGTAGAAAATAAAATCGCAAGTCACAATTCGGTGCTTAATCGCAATATTTTTTAAATTCAAGCTTGCTCATCTATCTTGAGAAGAATATGCTTTAAAAATTGTAATTTTGCAAAATCTATTTGATCAAAACAATTTTTCAATTAGACCTTCAAATTTTCAATATATTCTCGTGCTACAACCACAACTTTCTCTCGGAATATTTTTGCGACAGGTTGAAGAATGCGAATGAAGTTTTTCGTTTTTAATGGAATTCTTAGGGGTATTTGAATCGTAGAAATTATACGTGCCCCGATTTTCTGCGAGTGGGCACAGATTGGCCGTGAATCAGTCGGGATAAAACGTCGAGTAGGATCTGGACCGCAAAGGGTTAATTGGATCTCGAGTTCTCGGTTCATGAGCGTGATGATGTATCGGCGATTCAAGGATCGGGTAGAAGGTCGATGGTAATGACGCCGAGTGTTACCGTTGAATATTAAATGCCGGCACGACGTTTGGAATCGATGTGGCGATCTGATATCGCGAATTACCGTTTTCCTGCATTCCTCCGGTGTATTTCCGTATTCTCCATAGTAATCGCGGTCTCTGTTTTCAGTTTACCACGGTATCCTGGTTATAGGTTTACGTCGTCGTCGTTTGTTTTCGAGGCCAATGAAATTGTTCTTTCTCGGCTTTTCATCGTAAATTTTGGTCACGATAAATTTACAGGGGAACTGAAATATGCATTTCGAATACGTCGTGACGTGTCAACGACTAATTAAATATTCATCATCGGGGAAAGGATGACTATCGCGTTGCTCAACTAGTAGTGATTCCCCTGAAATTTTTCCTCCATTGAATGGAACAGGGAAAAGGAAAACGACACCTCGTTTCGTTATGTTTTCGTGCTAAAGGTGATTCAAAGTCGATCACGTGGCGATGTAAATATGTTTTCGACAGCCATTGTCGTGGTTCGTTTATTCGAGCATCGATATTTATCGAAATGACGCAAGGAAAGACGTATTCGTAGTATCTGACCAGAAGGAATACAGTGCACCGAAGTGTTATCAATATTTATGAATGGACGATACAATGAATCATGTATAAAAGTGTGCATTGTGTAGCTTCTCGTGAACTCGATTTTCCTTTTTAAATTATTTGGACCCCGTGTCGAGGAATATTGTATCTCACAGGGGCAACCAATTTCGAGGTTAATTTAAATTCAATGGATGAATCCTAAGGAAATACCGGTAGTCTATGTATATATATAGCATGCTAATAATATAATTCGCAATAATATCGGTAATCGTTCCCCGATTCAATCGACTACTCGGTTATTATTTATTCTAAGAATTCTCACAGTGTATCTAGAAATTACGTATAATCAATAACAACAGACGCTATTAATACTAATAATAACACAGAAATAATAATAAAAATACTAAAATGTTAATAATGAGGAAAACAAAAGGGGATTAATTAATTAAGAGAATTATGACACGTTCGCACGAAAATGACAAATGGAACAACATAAGTTTCCATAGAAATATTCCGCAAGCCAAGATATACCAATGCGGTGTTCTTCCTAAGACGATTGGACGCGCGAGTTACTGTTTCCGCGAGCAACGGGACGAAGTATAATGCGCAAGCGATAAGGAACGTGGCGGCACATCGAATTCGCGGCCACGCCGTGGCGGTGCACTTCCGGTTGGCTAATTATTAGCGTTTCCCAATCGCGTGAACGTGACATTGGCACAGAGCACAGGGCTGGTTAACGAGTGCGCGCCGAGTGTTAACACCGAGCCTACGGTGCTAACAATGGGCTAACTGTAACCGTCGAGGTTTCCACGGTTCTTCGTGCTTTTCTACCACGCATGCGTCACATGCGACGCGTCGCGCCTCTTCTTACGCTCTCGCACTAATCATCCGGTTGTCGTGAAATTTCTTCTGTCCCTTTCTTCTTTCCCCCATTTTCCACGACAGATTTATGTCCGAGTGTCGACGGCGAAGAAATTCTCTTGGACCGTCGTGACTAAGTTAAATGCAAGGAGGTTATGTACGTCGATTTGTTGATTCTTTATTTTCACGCGTGGTGGCACCACAAGCGAGAAGAGTGAACTGCAAGCGAGGGATAATACTCGTCCGTGAGTTATCGCGATTTCTTAGTTTCCAGCAAAATGCGTATTAAGGTAGCTGCCAATTAAGTGCTATCTTCATTTCGCGACTATCCACCTAACTCATTCTTCTCCTCGGTGCACCAAGTATCCGATGATTTATGCACGGCATAAATCTGTCGTTAACTGTAGAGTCGTGGACATATATATTCTAGTTACAGGGCTATTACCCTGTATCTCCTTATTTACCTTTCCATCGATCCACGGGAACCTCGCGTGTCTCGATACATAACCTAGAAAAAGTGCGAAGGATTAATTACGCAAATACCCGCACAATCCACGGACCAATCGGTTAAACAACTCGCCATCACTCACGAGAAACAACAGCCACCATTTCGCTCGATTTATCTAATGGTACCAAGTATCGGATGACTTACGCACAGCAGTATGTCTGTCATTAGCAGCGAAGCCGTAGACATATACGTTCTAATAGAACCCAGCAGCGCCATTACCCTTTGTCCCCACTGATCTATACAAACTTCATTTTCCCACGTAAACACGCGATACCTAACCTCAAAAACGACGAATCTGTAGCGAACGATCTCACGACGAAGACTTAATTTATCCAGGATCACACGATGAAGCGTGAAATCCAAATTCAACGCTATACGCTTATACGATGTGTCTATTCTAGATATGGACCGCGGTGGCGCTAGTGAGTTAAGTGCAAAGTCGTCTTAAGGCAGTCGCGGTAGAAATTTCGCATTTTCGATTTACTCGTAAATAAAATCCACTGCTCTCCGCTGAAATTTTTGCTATTCGGGAATAACGATATCTAACCTCAACACGGTTTTCTAGTACGACAACGAAATACAAGCAATCGTCGTGCCGCGATCTCCCAACGGGAATAACGACGCGAAGCAACGGCTGATCCAATAACGTCATCATTATCCGCGGCGATGCATCGGGTGCGCGGCGCGCGAGACAAATCGAGGAGCGGGACAGATGGCGCTCGGTGCGCGCGGGCAATAAATCGGAGCGAAGAACGCGGGATAGTCGAACGAGGGATCTGACGCGTCCCCTCTGCTGGAACCCCTGCGCTTAATAGAAGCACGAAATCGGAAGGAACTGTTAACGAGAGGCACGATCGGGCCGCGCGGGTTCTATCTGACGGAGCGGCACGGTCCAAAGAAACGAGTGGTTTGTCGTTATTTGCACACAATGAGCGCGGGCAGGCCGTGGCCTGCCGTGAGTGAAAGACGAATGGCCGCGGCTGCCGTGATTTTCACAGACTTATTGCCTCGTGCAGTTTTGACGGCCGCGCGATCCAGCCGCCACGGAGACCGGCCGTGGATCGGGCAGATTGAGACACCCGGCCGGAGACGAATGGATCGAGATGGACGTCGAGTTTCGTCTTCGTTTCCAATCGATCCGGCCGTTTCTTCTGGCCGCTCGGCCGAGGCTGGGCTCCGATGAGCGAGAGCAGGTGGAGCGAGGAGATTTACGGGGGGTGGCGGGAATTGGACGTTGTATCGGGAAGAGGTAAGGAAGAGAGGATTTTATTAGGGGAGTTTTATGTCAGGGGGAAGAGTCAGAGGTTGAAAATTAAATGTCTAGGCGGAATTATTGTCTCGAGCTCTAGTATCCGGTACAGGGTGGTCCGGGCAGTTGAGATTGGTCGTATGTCTTTTGTGGTTGTAACGAGAGAGACACTGTTTTTCTTCTTCTTTTCTCGAGTCCTTTAGAAACGGGAACGAGAGAGAGCACGGTAATTATTATTACAGAATAATTAGCGCAGTAAATATAATATATTACCGTACGGTATAATTGCAGCATATGTGCAGTTAATGTATGTATAAAATGGTTGTAAAATATCTAGAGTCGAATAAAATAAATTTCGCTGGTATAAACATGGATAAGATAAATATGGCGTGAAAAAGAAATGATTTATTGTTTAGATATATATTTGCGTGAAAGTAAAATGGGAAAAGAAATTGTGCATACAGGGAGAAGGATTCGTCTAATATTCGTGGCTAATTGCAACGGGAGAGGAGATACGACCTGTCCCATTTGCGCGAATCGTTCTGTATAAATCGCCAGGAACCTCGGTGTTAAGTGATTGGATTAGATTAGATTAGATTAACTCGTCATGCTCGTATCAGACGCGATCTCGCTGTTTAGATTTCCAACATGCATAATTGTAACCACGAGCCCGACGGCCATGGAGTTCCCGCCGATAAATCAGTAAATGATTTATTCGAGTGTATAAAACGGAGGAAATAGTCGAACGGCGAATAAAGCATTAAAAACAACTTAAAAGACCGTCAATATTTATACTGCGTCCAGAATTAATCGATCTGGAACTCCGAACAGGTTATTCCATTTTCCACACGCATCGTTTACTTTGCTCTGGGATCATTTGCGAATAATAAAATCGCCAATAAGGACGTCTCGTCTTGAAACTACATCCCGCCATTCAAATAACTTAATCGATCCGAGTTCCATCCTCTCACGCTCCAATTTCCTGCCGAGAAGTCCCCGAGGACCCAGCTTCGTGTCACGTCGCTTCCGGTTTTCGCTTACGACCGCCAAAACCTGTCGCCGATCCTCTTCTTCGGCATCCTTCGATAAAAACGATCACCGCGAGATCGAGGATGGGAGCGATAAAGGGAAGAAAAGGAAGAAACGGAATACGTAGAAGGAAGAGGATGATAAGAACGAGGGCGAAAATCGGCGCAGGGCTCAAAGAGGAGGAAGACTGGCGGAGAAAAGGCGTTCGTGGAATACCAGCGGCTCGTTGAAGAATTTTCGAGAGGACAGGGCGATTCCGTGGGAGAAAGGCCAGGTGACCGGCGAGAAAGCGAACCGGAGAAGAAGCGGACTCGCGAGGAATGATCGGAGGAAGAAGAAGCTTCTTGACGGGGCCCTATACTCGCAGGATCTTTGATCCACGGTGACGCGGTATAAATAGAAACCCGCTGCCTCTACAGGCCGAACCACTCTCCCTCTCTCCGTCTTCCACCCTTTTCTTTGCTCATCTTTCTCCTCTTGTTTCTCCTCTTCTGCTTCTTCGTCTTCTCCTTCTTCTCCACCATCGTCGTCCTCGTCCTCGCGGTCGTCGTGGTCCTGTTCATCTTTCCCCGCATCGTCTTCCACATTCCTCGCCTTTCTCTTGGTCTTCTACGCTCTTCATCTTCCCCACCCTGTTCGCCGCCTCTTTCTTCTTCATTTCCCACTCGTTCCTGCCCGTTCACCGGGGCCCGTCCTCGTCGCGCCTCGTCCTCCTCGTACAGGGTTCTTCTTGCGCGCGAGCGCACCACCCTCTCCCCTCTGCCCGCTGGCCGACCAGCTCGAGCTAACCTGTTATTTCAGGACTGCGAATCGCCGGCAGTTTTTGCGGGTCTCCCGGCCCACGGCACTATAAATATCGAAGTTCCTTTTGCCCGTGGCTGCTCGTCCGCGTCGCTCGTCCATCCGTCGCCCGGGCCCAAGCTCGCGCAGCGGATCGAGTCCTCTCGACCTCGCCCTTCCATCTTCTCTTCCTCCTTCGCAGAAAACCACGGAGGCGCCTGTTCCTGGCATCTGTCGCGCGACGTCCGGGCACCCTGACAATTAGACAGGATCGCCAAGCGCCTCGTACGTCTTCTTTCAGCTCTGCTCAGCCGGACGCTCCGCTGGATGCCGTCTCGACTGAAGAAAAACTCAGGACGCGCGTCGGACCAAGCGCCTCTCCGGCCCTTTCTGGGCCCGGATCGCCTGGTCCGCGTTCTCTTCTTGGAAGATTAGCTCAATTTGCCGCGGACAATCGCGTTTTGATAGGAGCTGCACGGCCGTTGTCGGCCTGTTCATCGAACAGAGGCGGCGAGAAGTGCCGGACACGAACAATGCCCGACTGTTCCCTGCGGATGGTAACTGTTGATAGGTGTGACGGGGCCTGCGGGATTTTGAAGAAAGGAATTGATTGTTGCTCTCAAGTTCGGACGCCTTTCTCGCGATCCCTCGATCGCTCGGTTGTTGCGATGCAATTCCGGGCATTGCTCGCACCTGCGCAGTCGGCACCGCGCAGGGGTAGGCTAAATAGGAGGCTTTCTTGTTCTTTCGAGGATCTATGGCTTTTTAGGACCTGTCGCGCGAGGCCCCTGTAATTGTTCTCGGTTCTACACGTGGGAAATTAATATCGGAATATCGATGCGAACGTGCAACCCTTTGGCACCGTTTCTCGAGTACATCCTCGTCATTCGAAGATCTCTAATTCTCCAGTAATAATAATACATAATTCAGGAAATTTGTTTTAAAATTGCAAAAGTCACGTTAGTGACAGTCGAAGTGAGAATTAGAAAGGACGCGAATTCGCATCAATGAGGACCATAAAGGGGATCATAAATGACGCGAATTCCTATCCATAGCTGCGAATAAACGTGACATGTGTACTTAGGTATTTGAGAAAATGCACAAAGGTGCAACCCTTCTGAATTTTACCCCAATCATACGTACAGGGATATGGATTCGCAAAGAAAGTCGATGAATTAAAAATATATTTATTACGAACTAAAGTGAAATTAAAAACAAGGTATTCCTACGACTGACAATTGCACTCACTTTCACACCACTGTGCTACTATTCTTCCGTACCAATGTCCTCGCTTCCTAATTCAGTCTCCTTTTATTCGTCCACCTTTTAAAAACTCATTCCACCGACTGGATCCGATAATCGTTTAAATCTATCCGCCATTTTTACCTTCATTCGTCTTTAATGTTCTCTCCACTACGTGGTCTGAGATACCCAAGAAGCTGTCAAAAATATCTACTTAATCGCAGAACTTGCTCAACGATATTGACATTTTCGAAGAGCAAATCGAGTCTTTCCTTTCCCTGTCTCGAAATCCCCTATACGCTCCTCTTGGTCCGAGAAGACCACGTTCAACCGTAATCCCCCGATACTTCGAAGCGGAGGATTTTTCCGAGAAAACTTGCTGCGGAGACATGCCGAAGAGACGAGCGAAGTAACGAACGAACGAAGATCGTTGCCGCGTTTATCGTCCTCGTGACTTCGCGGCGAAACACGGTTGCCGATAATGAGCGGCGCAATTATTTTAATGTCGCGCTATGGGCCACATAAATATTGACAAAAACGACAATTATTCGCGGCGGTTTTGCCGGCTCGCTGGAACCGGCGGAACAACGCAAAACGAGCAGCGGCGCGCGGCTAACGGTCACGCCGTTGTATGTGCGTGGCTGATTAATAAATCCAGTTAACGGGGATTTATTTAGTCAGATAAACATCGTGTGCACCGCTGCCTTATCGTAATTAAATTTATGCGCTGGCTACTGATCGAGAAACTGTTCATTCTCTGAATCTTAATTAACGACGGGATCGTGCGCGTTCGCGGCTCATTCCAGCCGTCCATGGGAAACGGAGACCAAGGTCTGCCAGGCAGTTGCAGACCTCGTCCGATGTTTTCCCAATTTCCACTTCGCGTTTGTTGGATAGGATGATAGAATCCGGAGAATCGATACACCCGAATTTCGTATTTTCCCCGTTTGGAACCTGTCCAGGCAAGCGTTAGAGGTTAGGTTTCCGTAGGTCTGTTGGCAGATCTTGTCCAATACGATGTTAATTTTGTAAATAGCTTTGCACTTCTCGGATGAAACCTGAGACGTGGATCTGGTTAGAGAGGACTCGAATTTTGTACGGGATTCGCGTCCAAGTTGAATATCTTCGCCTCTTCGAATATTTTAGCAATTTCATAGAGAGCTTTGCGCTACTTGGATGAATCTAGACACGTGGATCTGGTTAAAGAGGACTCGGATTTTGTATATACGTGTTTCGTGTTAGGTGATACGAGAGAAATGGATCAGGTTAGGAAACACTGGAATTCTCTATCAGAGATATAGAAAATTATTAATTTTGTAAATATCCTTGCTCTTCTTGGAAAATAGGAATAAATTAGGTCTTAAATCGCTAGGTGCTGAATCTTATACGTCCACGTGCAAGGTGGAGAATTCGGCCAAATATTTTGGCAATTTTCTGAGGCACGAGGGGTGTGATAAAATTGGAAGTGAATTTCCCATCTGCTATACAGTCGATTCTTAAATATTTTGGCAATTTTCTGAGACACGAGGGGTGTGATAGAAATAGGAACTAAATTTCCCATCTGTCATACAATTGATTCTTAAATCTTGGGTCTAGATCTTCCACAGAACCGTATACAAATACAAAACCATTCGAATTCCGGCAATAGGAAACCTAGAAAAGCCTGGAAATAATTGACACTTCCAATTTCGTTCGACAATCGTGAACTTCGATGTCAACTTCGCTCATAATCGTGTACCCCTAATCGGTAACGTGATCCTTGGCTACCTTTCGAAATCTTCGACATGGACCACGGATTCTCGGGTCCAGCGATAATTTCTTCCTCTGTCTGGAAGAAGTCTAGAATGGTCTGGAGCCCAGACTCGAAGCATTCCGTTCCAGCTTTCGCCTGCTTGGATCCGTCTCTCGGGAACGGAGATCTCGACAAGGAGGCCAGGATCCCGAGGAGAGCCCCTTTTATCGGTGCACGGAGAACTCGAGTTGGAGCCGCGCGGGGAAAGCACGTCTCTCGCCATTGGTATTCCACGAGCAGCTCTCTGAGTAGCTCTGATTCTAGACGTAATTCACGGAATTCTCGTTTCGGACAGACCAGGAATCCCTATATTCCGGCACGCGGGCCGCATTCCCGATGAGCCTCGACCGTGTCGACGAAAATTTCGTGGAACGCGTGGCCGGATTTTCCGAATCAGCTTCGATTCGGGCTAACCAGCCGAGGCACGAAAGGGAAACCTGCCGTTTCTTTCACCTTCCAACGTCCACTCGGACCAGGCTCCCCTCTCGTTTTTCCTCTCAGAGGAACTCAGAGATGTTAGAGTAAGAGTGTAAAAATGACGTAAAGTTTGAAGAAAACAGAGAAACGAAGGATGAGTTGACGGGTCAATTGCTTGACAGAGAATAGGTCGATTAACTTGGATAATTTTGGCAGAAGTTAGACTCGGTTCCCTAGATTTATTCACACGAATTTTCAATCGACTCGATTTATTTTAATTCGCAATTTTGCAATTTCGTGTCTCTTAGTTGACAATTAATTCTCGGATGACGGACAGGCTATGGCTGAATGGTGTCAGGTCACTCGTGACCCGTGTCTAGCTTTATACGTATACGAATACGTGTTCCAGAGTCTTGTTCCGAACGGGTACATATTTCGAACGATTTCCGGAATTTTATTTCTTTTTAATTTTTGAATTTCTTTAAATGCGAGATTTAAATGGGAGATTAAATGAGATTTAACAGGAAAGTAGGTTTACAATGTTTATTTATAATTATCGTGAAAATGATATTTTATTAAACGCGTTTCGTTATTAATCCTTCCAAGTATTGATACGTCGAGGCACAGATGAAAAGACTATCAGGACCGGTTATCTGTAAGATGAACAGAGGAACTGAGAGCCCTTTCAGTGGCCCCAGACGAATTTCCGGTAACCCAGCCTCCATCGAGAATTAAGTTATCCAAGTCCCAAGGCTCAAGGCTTCATCATTCTAATAGCTACTAAGGAAATCTACCAAATCTTCAAACTTCAAAAGTTTCCCGCCAACTACTAGTCTCACTCGTAAATCTAACCTAAAATTCTAATTACGTATTACATCTTAGGAGCCATAATACAGATCTATATTTCTATAAACTACTCCATACATTCTTAGCGATTAACTAATTCCGCTGAAAATTCTAATACAGTTACATCTTACAAAATTCTCATACAAATTTCTATGACGAATCTTTACGAGGAACCTCTACTGCCAATAATTCACAAATCCCAACGAAAAATCGGTTACAATTGCAATTAATCTCAATGATCCTACACGGACTTGTACTCTCATAAACTCTACAGCCGAATGCTACTAATGCACGCGAAATTCAGTAACGTACCCACTGCAAATTCATCTGAAAATTAGTAGTCTCGATTGGTGACACTAGTTGACAGCGTCTAGGACCTCAGCCGCTCCTGATGGCTACATCGGTAAGAGCCGAAGCTTTTATTCGCCTGATCCTCTAGGGTAAATCATCCTTAACGCGATGTTTCGTTTGGTTATAGAATTTGTGGACGGGACCAGGAAAATTGTGGGACCAAATGGAATCGAGACGTTTCGCGGCGGCGTTCGCGAGGCCACTCTCAGCTCTCAGGATCGTCGAAACCGTTAGCCTGCATCCCGGTTACGCCGCATCCGGTCGGCACGTGGGTCAAACCGGGGATTAATCAGGTCTCTCTTTGTCTTGGTGTACAGCCAGCAGCGGAGATAACATCGTCGATAGGCTCGATGGGAAAAGCACACCGACTCGGCTCGAGTCGCTGCTATCGGCCGATTTTATCCCCGTCACGTGACGGTAGTTCACCCAGAGGAGAGGTCTTGTAAGCCGATCCATTTACCACGATAATATACAAGTCGGCGTGTGTACAGGCGGATTAACGAGGCATGAGGCAGCCACGAATGAAGACGGCCGACCGGCTTGTAAATTCTCCAACGATCGGGGACGCGCCAAGGGCACCGGTGCCGATACTCCGCCACTGATCTCGCGTGCCGCTTATTGTTATTGCCCGTTGCACCCACCACACGGGATCGCAGATGGAAAGAAGCGGAGGAACGTCACGGGGCCTTGAGTTCCGCGTCGTTTGCTCAGCTGGATCGAGCACTCGTGATCGGTACGCGTGGACCGATCGTTAGGATGGTACCCATGGTTCTGGATACGATAGTGGTACTAACGAGGATCGTAATTGGCAGGTAAGACCATTGCCAAGGTTTGTCGTTGCTTAACGCAGTGTTAATTTCCCTATCGTTATTTGCATGTTTTTCACGAGCTAATGGGACTTTTATCGAATTCTTTTCCAGAATGTGATAGTGGGACTGAGGATAATTTTCTTCTGGATATGATAATGGTACTAACGAAGATCGCAATTGGCAGTTGGGATAATTGCAAAGATTCGTTTTTGGTTTTTAGGCAAGTGTTAATTTCGTTATCGTTATTTGGGTGTTTTTCACGAGGTAATGGGACTTTTATCGAATTCTTTTCCAGAATGTGATAGTGGGACTGAGGATAATTTTCTTCTGGATATCATAATGGTACTAATGAAGATTGTAATTGGCAGTTGGGATAATTGCAAAGGTCCGTCGTTGGTTTTTAGGCAAGTATTAATTTTGTTATCGTTATTTGGATATTTTTCATGATGTTAAGGTAATTGGATTTTGATTGCATGTTTTTCTCATCGAAAGTCGAAGATTTAGTTGATAATGATTGTGATAGTACCGATGGTTATGTATACGAAAATGGTACTAACGAAGATCGTAATAGGGAGTTGGGACAATTGTAAAGGTTCGTCATTGGTTTTTAATCAAGTGTTAATTTCGTTATCGTTATTTGGATACATTTGGTGAGGTTATGGTAATTAGATACGAAGATGGAAGATTTTAATGATCGTTGTGATGATACCAATATTTCGGGATACGATAATGATACTAACGAAAATCGTACTCGTGATTTGGGACGATCAGAGAGGTTCGTCATTCCTGTTTAATCAAGTGTCAATTTTGTCATAGTTATTCGAATATTTTCCTCGAGGTAATTGGATTTTTATTGCATTTTTTCCAAATATGATAATGGTACTAACGAAGATTATAATTGGGAGTTGGGATAATTGCAAAGATTCGTCGTTGGTTTCGAGAGGAGTGTTAATTCTGTCGTCATTTGGATACTTTTCACGAGGTTGAGGTAATTGTACTTTCGATAGCGAATTTTTTCTCGTCGAAGGTGAAAGATTTGATTGACGACGATATTTATTGAAAACGCGCCTCCTCGCTTACTTCTCTTTACACGTCGTTTCTTTTCAATTCGCTATCGTTAACACCACCGCTCGCCTCTTCCACCTGCGAAAACGAGAAAAAGAGAAAAGCAAGGAAATAAAAGAGAGAAATCCTTTAAAGCCGCGACGTGAAAACTGCGCAAAAATGCTTAAAGACCAGAAGGGTTTTCATCGCGGAGTGATCGGCGTCGTGGCGCGGACGCAAGCGTGCAATTATCGTACGTTTGCCAATAACTGCTTCTAATAACACGCTCCGCGGCGGCTGAAAAATGAGAAAGGAGACAAAAGGAAAAGGGTAGAAATGGGAATCGATACACGTTACACCTCTTCACAATCACTTTCTTAATTTCCACTCGTCGCGAGTATTAATTACGAGTCATTATTGATCCCGCGGACGCGTCGATCGTCACGGTGGATGAGGGAAAATTCGAGAGATAATGGATCGCGCTTTATCCCTCGCCGATTCTAACAATTTGCGTCAATTAAAACGAGCGCTGCTTATCCTTTAAAACCGCGACAACGCCTCGGCCATTCAATGGACCTTCCCGAAGCGTATTAAATAAACGTTGCGGGAAAATTGCAGTGTCTACCGGCGTAAGAACACGTTGTCAGCTGACGCCGCGTCAAATCGAATCCTCGTTCGCGCCTTCCGTCACGAGCAGGAGCAACGGTTGTTCGCCATATGTAAATCTGAAGAGGCCAGTCGGCTTCGACGTTAAAATGCCAATAACGTCAACCGCGCCGCTGTGAAATTTCTCAGAATGATAATCAATCTTGTCGCGTTACTGGAAATCTTGGCAAATTGGGAGAAGGATGACAGGGTAAATTTCTTTGAACGATTCGGACTTGTTGAATCGATTAATTATACAAGCTCGTTCATTTATTTCTCTAACGCTTTAACACGTTCACTGCCATGGTGGTCACCAGTGTCCAACGATATTAATTTTTATTAATTTCTATTTGTTTCATTTCAACCATTCTTTGAAGATTTGAACGACTTAAATAAATAGGGAATTTTTAATAGAAAGGGTTAATAACTTGTTGTCATATTGTTCAATAATTTATTATTATATTCTAAAAATAATGGAAATTTTATGGTGACCCCCTGAGCGTGCTATATAAAGAGTGCGTGGCAGTCAAAATGTTAAACGCCATGCTGGTCCCTATGGACCGCTTGTGCCCATTCGGGCCTCTGGGACCAGCCATAGGCTTTAGGTTTATGATACTTATCACCGCATGTGTCGATCCTCGTGTACCGATTGCAAAACTAAATATTTCGTTTAATCGACCTCGCGTTTTATTTAATTAATGTTTTAAGAAAAAGAATATAATATTTAAAAAAGGTTAATGCAATTTATTAAAACAAGATAAACAAAGATGTAGTCTTTTCTCACAGTCATTGCAAAAGGTGCTAACTTTTCGTATTAAATTTTTCGTTATCTTTGGATGTAGCATTAACGAATTCTTGTTATAACATTCGGTGCAGTATCTCCTAAGTTTTGCGTATTAGCTTCTTTTTTTAAAAAATGGTACCGAGATTTTGTCCTACTGTCTCAAATGGGTCCTAAACGGAACAGCGAGCAAAACAAGCTGAACGTTTAACGCGCCAACAATAGTATGAAGTTTTCTAATCTGCCTACTTTGGAATCTCCATAAAATTATTACCCACGAATCCCTGCAACGAATTTCCCCGAAAGAACCAACGAAACTCGCCCCTATGTCTCCCTCGAGCACTCGATCGCTCCCTCAGAAGTTACCCTCAGCGGAAACATTTCAATTAGTACCACGGTCTCTACCCAACAGAAAATTCTATTCCATTCACCTCCGTATCTCCGGAAACACTACACCAACGATCCTTCAGCGAACTTCCCACGAAAATAACAGAACCCACCCCTATGACCACCTTCGATGCCAGATATCCACGTCGAAATCTGGCGGGAACGGTCCCTCATGGTGAACCGAAATACAAAAGGCAGCCTCCACTTGTCTCCGCTATCATCTCCGTCTCCTGCCATCTGACCACGGCGTCTAGACGAGGGAACAATAAACGAAATCCATAAAACATCCGGCAGCCGCTGAACGTGACAACCTTCCCGAGCCCTGCGCATCTAGGACGTCGCCTCGTGTCTGCGATAACTCGTTCCAATGATCCAGATCCATTTACCTAGTTTCCGGGAAACGTTGACCGGCCGATGCACGACATCCAACCGCGACGTACACGTCCGAGCGAGGTCTGGCCTGTGCGCTTCCGAACGCTGGCACGCGCTCGCCTAGTCCATAACCGCGTGGAAAAAAGAAACCGCTAGACCGGTGGCCCCCTATCTAACTGGTACATCGTTTTCGAACGGACCGTTCGCCAGATTCCACGCAAGATTGCCGGCCAGGCAACGAACCAGCGAGCAAGGCTGGCCGGCGCGCACGCTCCATTCCAGTGCAGCGTGTCACCCGCACTTCCGGTTACGCTCCATGCCGTGCCGTACGCTCCTAGCCTCCAACGCGCCGCTCTCACGGTCAAGGTCAGCCTCCAGCTAAGCCGAGGGGACGATAATTGTCCAGGCCTCCTCGCGCGTGTGGGTGTGGTCGCCAGGGTTATCGAGCCGCGACATCCACCGTGGAAACTGCTCTGTATACGCTCGCCTGTTGGCCAAACTGCCCTAACCCTGCCCTAACCCTGCCCTGTGCACGAGCTTTCGTGCTCTGCGAGGGATCGCTCGTCGGATGGGGTGTTTCTGGCATAGAGCAGGGTCTAACTCGTGGCTTTCGAGGGTGGACGAGGGTCGGGTTTCGGTTCGAGGCATTGCTCGAGGAATTCCTTATCCCGGGGTGGGGCGCGAAAGGGTTGCGCTTGGTTTTTCGAGATACTTGCGTGTTATGGTTGGCGAGTGTCACGGCCAGGGTGGATTTATCGCGGGGGTTGCTAATGATTTTTGGTACGGTCGCTCGGGTTTTCTCTCGTGCGACACGTTAGCTCGCTTAACACCGTGGTTACCGCAGTTCGTACGCTTTTGGAATATTTGAACTATGCACAAGTATATAGGGAATGTGGGAAATGAATAGTGCGCCATTTTGTTTCTTTATATTATTTAATCTTCATTGAAACCATTCGTCTTTCGTCTGAATCATTTTTTCAGATCTTTCGTACTTTTCGAAATACTCCCTTTAGGACATTACAATAATAATAATAATAATAACTATAAACTTAAATAACGTTTAGCGTGTTTGACGTATAGTGATCGGTCAGTGGTATATGATTCAATTGTAGAAGTTGGGCGATACAGAAAGGAGGAGGTTGAGAGCCACTGGAAGATGCGAATCATTTCCGTATAGTACTCCCAGCACATACATCCCTGTTTTATCCTTATTATAGTAAAGAAATATTAAATATCAGGAATGTACTTTTAATTAAATTTTTAACGCAACTTTGATTTTCGAGTTCACGTTGACAAACGATAAAAATGATCTAAAGCTTCGCCAATATCGTGTCTATCAGATTCGTCATAAACTTCCCGAATGCGCGAATAAAATAAAATAAAATTAGGAAGGAACCTAACCTAAATTTAGTACAAAGTTAAACCCGAGTGAAACGTAACTCGATATGAATAAATATTTAATTTCTCGTGCACGAGAAATTGTACTAGAATCAATTTTGCAGTCGGAGTTGTAAGTGAAATTTGGTAGCCAATTGAGTGACGTCACTGAATTCGAACATCCTATCACCTGCGAGATGTTTCGTATGAAAAGAATTTATAATACGTGTTACCTCGCGATTACAAATTGGTTGCTTATAGATAGAGGTGCTAGTAAAGAGTGATAGAAGTGGAGATGTGTGCTATAAATTATAAGCTGTCCGTTGCTCGAATGTGCTGACCTCTAGCCTCCGTAATAGGTTAGGTCTTAACACTGACGTTATTGGATAATATCGAATGATGTAATCGAGTGTGGAAGTATTGGGAGGCAGTTGACAAGATTGATCCTCGTACGGTGGTAATTTAAATTTCACGTTAATAACGAGTCACATTGTTGTGTATCTTCGGATGAATCTAATGAAAAATTCATCCAGTCGGGAAATATGGTTCCACTAGTTCGATTACGTAGACACGAATGCTAATGAGAGGACACAAAATTGATAAGGATTAACGAAAAGAGACATGCGTGGTTTTAGAGTAATTAAGATTGTCTGTCGAGGTTTCACGGTCCGACAAATAATAGATCTTCGATTGCCAAAGAGTAATTTTTTAAACAATAAAAAATGAAATCTGGAGACGAAGTGTTAGAATCGAAAAGTGACGCGAACTTGATCCAAACATAACCTAAAATTTTCGATTCTTTCCATTAGCCTAGATCGAAGTGTAAACACGATTTTGACTCATTTCTCGAAGTCTCTGGTTTTAATAAAGGTTCAAATCTAAAAAATTAATTACTTTAGAGGAACTTTATAGATATTAAAAAGCGAAGTTTCGAAATGGAATACTAACACCAAACATTGATTGGTGTCTGACTCGTTCCTAACCTAAACCTAATTTAATTAACCGAACGTAACTTAACCTAAAATTAGTTCAATCGTAACCCAAACCTAGCCTAAAGTCGACTCGAACATAACCTAAACTTGACTCGTATAATCCAAAATTCGTAATCTACCGAAACATAACCTAAATCTATCGCAAAGTGTCATTCCCAAGTAAAATTTCGTGAAATACGAGATCTGGTAATTCGCATTCGGTCGCGTTTGAGGTTAGGTAACGATAAATCGGTCGATATTACGCGCATGAGAGTAAAGATGTTACCGTTGCCGCCATATGACGACGGTGCCATCCAGGTTTCTGCACGGAGTCAATTTTACGCGATGAAAGGAAAAGAAAAGGAAAAATGAGAGAGGGGTAGGGGGGAGAAGAAAAAAGGAACGGGAAACATTCGCGCGGACTTGCCAGTTGGAAACCTGTTACTCGGTTATTTGTTACGATTGGAACAAATGCTTTAGTGAAGACATTTAGCGCCATATGCACGGTGTTAAAGCCGAGGTCAGTTTATTGAAATCGATTTTATCCGGCGACGGTTGGAATTGCAAATGGAAAAAAGCGCCGAATGGTCATACGGTAGGAAACCTGTTATCTTTGTGACGGCTCGTTGCAGTAAATTCCGTAGACATCTAGTGGAAGCTCAAGATACGCACCGGCTAGAAAATGTGAGCTTCGAAAATGGAGAACGTTTCTTAACGCGAGTTTAACGTCGTATATTCGAGCCCGTGGGCCCGTTTATTCCAATCGATTTCGCGTGTCGTAACGAGCTACGTCCACCGATCGCTGCCTTTCGTAATAATCGCTAATTGGATAGAAGAAAGGCTCGCGAAGCGAATTTTATCGGCAATTTTATCGAGAGATAAGATTAGCTCTCTGACATACCGGCAGATCGAAGGAAGTTTTTCGTGTAATATCGCTTAATTTCCTCGGGATTAGCGGAATAATATGTAGGACAACCGGGGATCTTAAAATTAAAATATTTCGATAAAACCAACAAACAGATTCATTTTTTTTCTTGTCATTTTCTTTTCTTCTTTCTTTCAAAATATGTCGTTACTTTATCTTTATTTCGCATTCGAATAGTATGTATCAATTTAATTTTTATATTATCGAGAAAATAGCTCGCAATCGCATAAGTTAGAGAATGATTAAATAGACGAATTATTATTAAAAAATTAGGGAATATTACTATAGTTACGCTTATAAAAAAATATTATATCTGAAAAAGGAAACTAAATTTTTCCGTGGAATCCTAATTTCATATATTAATTCAATTCTAGTACTACCATCAATTAATTGCCACAAAAGACAAAATTGTCCATATAAAATGACATTTTATAATATAGTAACCTCAATTTCATTTTGAAATATATTAGAAAAAGAGGAAACTAATCATCCAAATAAAAGGACATTACATAATACAGCAACCTTAATTCCATTTTGAAATAGAAAAAGAAGAAACTAATTTTCCCCTAATTTTTCTATGGGATCCGACTTTAATATATTAATTCGATTCCCGTGCTACTATCAATTAATTGCCACAGGAAACAAAATTGTCCAAATAAAAGGACATTACATAATACAGCAACCTTAATTCCATTTTGAAATAGAAAAAGAAGAAACTAATTTTCCCCTAATTTTTCTATGGGATCCGACTTTAATATATTAATTCGATTCCCGTGCTACTATCAATTAATTGCCACAGGAAACAAAATTATCCAAATAAAAGGACATTACGTAATATAAAGCCCATCTTCGATTCCATTTCGATCGAAAAGATACAGTCATAGACCCCCCACTTCCACGCTGATTAAAATCCCGCTGAGTAACATCTTCCACTTTTCCCGAAAAAATCAGCACACGCGTAACTCACACGCTACTACTGCTCGAAAAGGAACTGAAACACGCGCAAACACGAAACATTGGTTCACGGTAATGTTCATTGTATCCGCAGGCACGCACACGGACAGCCGCTTACCCGCATCAGTACCCGAGTTAATATCGGTACGAATTTATTACCCGATATTCCACGGGAATATGCGCAAAAAGGAGCAAACATTTTTATTCCGCGATAAAGTTCGCGATAAATTTGCTCGCGAGCATTCGAGATTCAACGGGTGCTTATCGCGGCGCGTTCCAAGTTTCCCCATGGAAATATCCGCAGCGTATTCGTCGACGATTCGTAACGCAGGGTCGTTTGGCAAGGTCGCGCGCGGGCGTGGCCGCTCGAGAGTTATCGCGTCCTGTTATCAAAGCGCGCCGGTTATTTGGAATAAATTCCTAATTATGGTGCCACGAAGGTTTCCACGAAGGTTCCATGGCGGTTCGAATCGGGCGCGAGTCCTTCGCGGAACTCGCAAAGCGATACGGTCCCGTACAACCGCGAGATAAGATAATTCGCGTCTAAACCGAGTTTCACCGTTATTATTTCTTTTTATCCCCTTTATTCCTTTTTCCCTCCCCGCTTTTCGCTGCTTCTATCTTTTTCGAGTTTCTTCCCCCGCCGTTTTCCCCCCTCGAGGTCCGCGCCGGAATGCCTGCTTTATGCCACGGAGAAATTCCAGCGGAGCCGCGTGAGAAAAGTGGCGTTCCATCGATGCCTCGTAATGGCGAATAAAGTACAGACATTATTGTTCCTCGGAATAAACGGACCTCGGTTAAGTTCTTTAATTCTCCTTTCCAATAATTTAGTAGCTCCGACGTTTCCATTAGGCTGCTGATAATTTTCGATTAAAGCAGATGGGGAGAGGGCTGCGGAATTCGAAGGGATAGCACTCCGAAGAGTCTAATTTCGAGTATGCTAGTTGCATCTGCGCTACTGTTTATTATACCATTTCCTGATTTTTCGGGTACTTCGTTTTTGGATCACACTAGGTAGTGTGTAATATATTATTTGTAAATAAATAATGTAACATATGTGGGGTGCTATTTTTAGAAAAACAAATTACAAACCGGTCAATGACTTATGCAGGGTATTATCCTAGAAAACAAATCGAAAATCAACCAGTACCGTTACACAAGGCTACTTTTAGAAGCAAAGTTAAATTACTCGGTCTTTACGGACAGGTGAATCGCGGATCGGCAAATTGGCATAATTTTCACGAGGGCAAATCGCGAATCGGCAAAGCGATATAATTTTTCAATCAATAAATCAATAATTGGTATGTTGGATAATATTTTCTTAAATTTATAAGTCGACAAGACTCTGATCTTCGTTTTTAATTTAATTCTTCATTCGTGATTGTCAAATAGCTGTCAAAAATATTGTTGACATTGCGATTCACATTTTTCGCCATAATTTTTACAACGTAATCTTCCCTCTCATCTTCTGCTGCAAAATCCCTCGCGTGTAAAGGGTTGAAGGGCATTTAAGTCGAAAGGAGGAATAAAAATGGCGGAAATTAAATTTCTCGCGGTCTAATATGACAATCGAAGACGTCTCGTGAATTCGATTATTAAAACGAACTGTCGGGCAACTTCTAATCCCTCATCCCTCGTGAACAATTTGCGAGTTTCGCCGATGGCTAGAAGCTCGGTCGTCGTTTACGTTAATTACGAAATTTCCGTCGAATCGGATACCACGGCCGTAACCCGAACTTTCCTGCCCCCGTCCACGCGTCGTCCTTTCTAACCGAATTAATTTATCCATTTTCGCGACGCGATAACAAATTTCTCCCCTTCGTCGTGTTCCAGGCTGCGCAACTCCGGATCGAACGATACTCTCGTCTCCCCTCTCCCCTGGCACGGATTAATCTCGTTACGAGGCATAATCCGATTCTTCTTCGTCCGCGCCTCGATAACGGGCCGAACCGTTGGCCCCCCCCTGCGAAATTGTTATCATTATCGTGGAAATTTCATCGCTGGCTTAGTTAATTGATTCCCGGCCCTGGGGAAAAAGAAAGCATCTCGTGGAGATCGGTGAAACGGGAGATGCCAGATAGAGGGGGTTGCGATCGAGTATGACGTGGGTTGTCGATGTTATTGGAACAGGGTAATGCAGTGAAGTATCTATGGAGGATAGTAATTTGATGATTTTGAGTGTATCGATGCATTTGCGGTTTTCCGAATGTCCGATGGAACGAAGGATATGGATGTTAGGGTGGTGGAAATATAGTATGATTGGAGTGGATCGTGTGGACATTGATGAGATTAGGTTTGGATATTTGTGGAACTGTGAACGTCGAGTGAAGTGAAGAATACGAAGAGGTTTAGGATTGTGGAAATATTATAAATGTAGGAAAAAGGATTATGTAGGGTTGTATGTAATTAAATTGGTGAGATTAGGTTAGGATATTCGTGAAATTATGTACGTTGAGTGAAATGAAGAATACAGCGATATTTAGGGTTGTGTAACATTAAATTGGTCAGCTTAGGTTAGGACATTCGTGGAATTATGAATGTCGAGTGAAATGAAGAATACAAAGAAGTTCAGGGTTGTGGAAATATTATAAAACAAGTTTAGGGTTGTGGAAATATTATAAAAGAAGTTTAGGGTTGCAGAAATATTATAAAACAAGTTTAGGGTTGTGAAAATATTATGAAAGAAGTTTAGGGTTGTGGAAATATTATAAAAGAAGTTTAGGGTTGCAGAAATATTATAAAACAAGTTTAGGGTTGTGAAAATATTATAAAAGAAATTTAGGGTTGTGGAAATATTATAAATATAGGAAAATTGGTTATATAGGGTTGTATATAATTAAATTGGTGAGATTAGGTTAGGATATTCGTGCAACTTTGAATGTCGAGTAAAATGAAGAATATAATGATATTCAGGGTTGATGCTCATGAATTACTGCAGCTCGATTTAATATAAATTTTTCTCAATGTATTATTTATCATTTTTAACATCTATCACGTATTTTCTCCCGATATTTCGATATTATTTATGGACAGAGACAAAGTAGCTTCATCGAATGCAGTTGTCATAAATATTCGAGACCAAGGCGATGAACGTTCGGCTACAAAAACCGACCTGTGGTAGTAAGAAGCCCGCGTTGCAGCGGCGGATGATCTTCCTGAACAAATATCCCATTAGGATCCCGTGATATGCGCCATTAACAAACACATGGTCCTAATTGCAGTTCTACGATTCACCAGATTCAACTGTTCGCTGGAATCTCCGACCGACATATGGGCTTTCTGGAAACTTTTCGACAGAGAGACCCACTGTTCCGTCATTTCTATGGAATCCTCGAATTCACGATTTATCGTTAGCTTCGAATTGCTCTATTTAATTTCTTCCCGAATTTTTTCGACGAAACCAGCGTCGAATTATGTTATTATTTCTTATATGAAGAATTTTATATTTTTCTCAGACTGTTTTTTAGACATTTACTTCATATATTTAAGTCTATATTTTTCTGTTGAGAAGTTCGAAGAAATTAGGAGTAAAATCTTTTCAAATTTTTGTCAAATGACAGAGCACTCCACCATTTTCAGTGTTTCTCTAGTAACTTCGAAATGGTATATCTCGGCAAGATTAAATCGTCCAATTGTAAATCAAATGTGATTTTACAGGGGAAGATTGATACTATTCAAAGTGGTTCATAAAGATACTGTCAAAAAATTACTATGCTTAGAATATTTCCGTAAAGGTAGCAAAAATCTATAATTTTTATTTATTTATTTCATAAACATAAGATGATGAACAATGTTTGCTTCGAATTCAGAATATGAAAATACGTAAGAAGCCTTTCAATTTTCTAAAAAAGAAATCTCCTTGATTAATATTAATATTAATATTAATAATTAATTAATAAAGAAATCTTCTTTGCGTTACCATTTTTGTCATTATTAAAGACAAAGTGTAAAAATTGAAATTTGCAGGAAGAACTGTAAACTGTAAACGGAATATATATGTAACATATGCATACAGTACATTAGTTTCAAGAAACACCGAAAATTACAGGCTCTCTGCTATTATTTCGTCGCATACTCTATATTTTTCAAAAGTATTTCACCGCGAGCTACCATAAGATATATCTAAAAACACGTGTGAAAGCAAAAATGGCCACGAGCAAATTCTGAACCTGAAAATCAGCCGATGATACGCGGGTACCATTTTCCCACCGCTGTCTAGGTAGAATCGGATGCCTGCTCGAAAGTCTCAAAACTACCACGCCCGTCGAGAACACGCACACCTCGGAGTTCGTCGTAAACAATTAATGGTAAATTAATTTTTCGAACCACGCCAGCGCGCCCGGGGCCATTTCGACGGATTTAATTCGTTTTCCTCCTCTGAGGGATCATTCCACCTTCACTGGCGTCCATCACGGTTCCTAATAATTCCCCTGTAACGCCCGGCCCTCGTCAACGAGTACAGAGGTATTCTATTGTCTCTCCATTTTTCCCTCTCGTGTCCGTGAGAAATCGAGTCGCTGTGGGGAAGCGTTGTTCCCGGAACACACGGGCATAATTAGATAATTATCAAACGCCAGACTCTTGAGAATTCGATGGATTCCTCTCGGAATTCGACGGAGGCATCTCCGTGGTCCAACGGTGCCATTTGTGTACCGTTTCCTCTGCTTATCTCTGATTGCTAGAACGCCTTCCTATCTTTGTTCCTGGAGCTCTATATTTAGAGACACGTAGTATTTGGCTCGATGTACGATTGTATTCCGAAGTTTACACACATAGACACAGATATTCGCTATTTTTCAGAATTTTTACCATTAATTATCTTGTCGTTTCGAGATAATAGTCGCGTAAGGGATAGGAAGATATAGATCGACATATTGTTAATCTTTGACACGTTGTAACATTGTAAAAATACTTCCTAGGGTAATCAATTTGGAGTCATTTTAAAGCTTAAGATCTCTACTTTTATATCCATATATAAACATTTCACGAAAAATTTTTTACACCGACGAATACTGCGAGGAACGGTAAATAGTCTTTTTTAAAGTTCGATAAGTTTAAAAAATTCTGCAGAGCTTAATAATTTTTTCCTGCAATTTATTTTTCAGTGAGGTTGCAGAGAAAAGTCTCTAGTTTGCAACGAGCCCCTGAAAATCGAAGTAGGATTATCTTTTCCCTGGTAAAATCGAGTCAAACTCGGAAATTCTCTCGAATCTTTAAACAGTTTTCAGACTCTGCGTTTCAAGTCTACGTGTTAGGTAATTGTGATGTCAGGTGAACTATCGAAGGTGAATTATGCACTTGTAAGTCATTCGTGACCACATAGTACCTCGAATATGTTTCCAGTTAACACGCTGTTTGTCCGATTCTGACGCGGAAAAGCGTGCACAAGGATCTCCGATGCGAAATAGAGAAATGATTTAGTGTAATGGATATTATGATGACGATGGCACTGTCTACACACTCGGCGATAAAGTAACTGTTGATTCTCGAGAATCGAAGGTATTGGTTAATCAGTGGACCTTTCATGCGATTCTACTACGAATACTAGAATCCTCATAGTTGCACGAAATCGTGATTGAAGATACTTGCGGGTATCGAAGTTCATGTAACGGAGTCACCAATCATAGGAGACTTCGAATCTACGGCTCTTCTTCTACTGTTGCTGTCCACTTGCGGGTGACCATCTCTATCGAAGAATGAACGTGACGTTTCTTATGCACGTTACGATCTATTGCATACTAGATTGCTGCTTTATTCCTGTTGCAAAGAATTCTGCAGCTTTCCTGTGCGTTATTCTATCCCTATTTCGAGACGTAAAGGTATTTGTAGATATGTGTTTCTCGAACTTCGAAGTTTTCAGTGTGACAGTGGCAAGGAAGAGGAATAGGTAGCATTTTTGGTGGATTTATAGATTCGAGAAATTATAATAGCATGTGTCTTCTGTTATTTTATAAGCCTGATTAATTAATCAGCTACGTGGGAATTTCAGAATAAATAGGGTAGGAAGAGGGATGTGTATTGAAGCACTATGAGAGATATTGTAAAATCAAGTGACAGAACTTTTAATGTAAAATTAGGAACAGGCAATTTGGGGCATAGTAGGTTCTCTAGAAAAATCAAGAAAAATTCCAAATGAATTTGAAATGAAATCCACAATTTTATAATATTGCAAAATCAAGTGACAGAATTTTAATTAGAAATTAAAAGGGAGCTTATCTAGGACATAGTAGATTCCTTATTAAAGGGAATAAAAATGTCAAATAAATCCTAAACGAACTCCACAATATTTTTCAATATTTTACAATATCGCAAAATCAAATGCCAGAATTTTTAATAAAAAATTAAAGATAGGCATTTTAGGGTATAGTCAGTTCTATATTAAAAGGTATAACAATTCCATATATATATTTCAATCGAAATCCGCGATATTCCGCAATATCCCATAATACTCTCCGCTATCGTAAAGTCAAGTGACAGAATTTTTAATAAAAAAATTGAAAATAGTCCATTTATCAGGTTCTCCATTAACATGCAGGAAAATTCCGAATAAATTCCAAACGAAATCTGCAATGTTCCTCAATATCCCGTGCTATGGCAAAGCCAAGTGACAGAAGTTTTAATGAAAAATTAAAAATAGGCAATTTAGGGCACAGTAGGTCCTCCATTAAGAGGAATAAAAATTGCAAATAAGTCTCAAACGTAATCTGCGATATTCCGCAATATCGTACGCCATTGCAAAGTCGAGTGGCAGAATTTTTAATCAAAAATTAAGGACAGGCCATTTAGGGGATACTAGGTCCTCCATTAAAAGGGAGAAAAATTCGAAATAAATTCCAAAGGAAAGCCACTATGGTCCCATCTGTAATATCCCGCAATATGCCGCAATATCCAGTGGAAACTCACCCCAAGGTTCTAGACCCACACGCCGGTTGCACGCGTGGCAGCTTCGCAGAAGCGTTTCGTCGCGGCGGATAAACCGGCAGCGCGTGAAGATAAAAGGGAAGGTCGGAGAAGACAGAGAAAATGGACGGTCTAACGAGAGGAGCGGGCAGCGGCAGTTTTTACAGCACTTAGAGACCCGACGGGGCCGCGTTTCGTACGAATTCAGCGGGGGGGAAAAAAAGGAAGAAGTGCAACGAGGGCGTTGCAAGAGGGGGTTGGAGACGCGGGATGGGACCTCCTCGGGGCCCCTTTGATCCTGGAAATTAGCTTACAGTTTATTGCATTTTTTACAGCGCCTTTCATCTCTCCAGGATCTCACGCGCGCGCCGGCTAAAATTTCTCATCAATATGCAGGGAGGACGAGCGAGGGAACGAAAAGAAGGGGGAGAAAAGGGAAGAAAAAGGAGAAAGCGGGTATGATCCACGGCGAGAAGGGGGATCAGCTGTGAGCACGGAGGAACGACCAGCCACGGACAAAGCATCCGGGAATCCCCGTGGATGAAATCCGACGACTTATCAGCCTAGCTAAAGGAGTCCTTATTGAATTACGCGTGGCAACGGAAGTTGGCCGACTTTGAAGCGCGTGTACCGAATATTTTCCAAGGAGTACTCAATTTGGCTCGTGAGAAATTTGATTGGTTCAATTGAGAGGGTGGGAAGTAAGGGGTAGATCTCTTTGCAGAAGCGTTTAATAAATTTTTAGGTATTGGCAGGTACTACTCGCCAACTCGAAAATAGCCTTTCTTTGCAATCGTTAGAAATACCAATCTCATGACTTATTTAGGTATGCCAAGTTGGGATACTCAGCATGCATCGTGCAACACAGTTGTCATAATCAAATTCAAAATCTTCGCTCAATATTCCCCTCCACCAAACATGCCTACTCAAAAATCCACATAACCGATTCGACCTAAAGAACAGGAACAGAGAGCCCACATCAACTTCAACTTACGCAAGTCATTATCTCAAATTCAGTCTCATCGCGCGCGCACAGAAAGCAGCGCCTATCTGTGTATTATGTAACACAAATTATTTAAAATTATAATTACCAAATGGTAAATTTTAATGGCAATTTTAACCCTTTGCACTGGATGATTTTGTCGTTAGAGAAAAATAGTAACTCGAAGACTTTCTGCCATACAGTCGAGGATATTTTTAAAACGATAAATGAGAAATCGTATGCAAATTCAGACGTAGAATTATTTTCCTTCGACGTTCCACGCGTCATTGAGTAATCTTAAATTTAATACATTAATTAACATCGATTTATTTTATTTTCGCTCTCGAGTGCAAAGAGGGTTAATCCTCGAAAATCGTGTTATCACATTCAGGGACAAAATGAAATGACGTTGGCAAGGCGTGGAAAACGAGGCTGTTTTTCCTTGAATCGTGTCTGCCCGTTAACCGATACTTAATTAGCAACTCAATTAGCAGCTGCAGCAGCGTAGCCACGTCTTCGCGTGGCGAAAGTGGCGAAAAGGAACGCCGAGGGGTGTAATTTCAATCGATTCGCAACGGACGATCCATCAGCGGTGTTTGTCGTGCAGCAAAATGGCGGACGGGATTGCGGGCCGCGGGCGCGAACACGCGACAGGTCGCTCGCAACATCTCACTCGCGGCTTCGAAGCCGATGGCAGAGAGGATTATGCTCGTCGATTGCAAGTGCGAAACGATCGGATAGGCCGATTCGCGATGCGCGTGATATTTTAGCGCTTTGCGCTGAATCGGCGCTGGTATTCAGGTCTTTATGTAACGCTTAATTGTTCCGAGAGGCTTCATTATGCCTTGAATGCCAGATGCATCTTCTGCAGTCTTTGTTGCCCCGTGTAACGAGCCGACACGGGTCCCACGATCATTTCGACGATACGAACGCGAACCATCTTCGGGGACGTACGATTTTAGCCCTCTGTGGTTCCTGCTTGCTCAGGCCTGCCCGCGTTATATACTGCCTCGGTACATAGGTGAATGAAAATAAAGTGTAGTATGTAAATTAATGTTAAGCAGGTTGGGGGATTTGTGGATGGAAAAATGAAGGGAGGAGAAGTTAAAGGAAATATTGAAAAATTTACAGTAGGTGTATTAAAAGAAAAATCGAAACGTCCAGTAATATGGTGAGATACACGGAATGCTGAATACGGGATTTTTAATAATAAAATCTCTTTGACAAAATTTGTAGAAATTCGACAATTTTCGTATAATTTTATCGCGAATGGAATAGAGGCACAGTGGTTAATTAAAATTAAATACCTTTCCCATACGTCATTTCTCAGAATTAAATCACAGTGCAAGGGGGGTTAATATGGCTTGACGTTTCTAAATTTTTCATCAAAAATTCTCCAATTAGGGTTATTATTATATTCTCTTAATACACGTGTTATCAATTTTTCCGTGTCTGCTTTTATCCCATTTCCTTTGAAGCTCTGCTTCCTTCATTTTTCATCTCGTTCTTTCATGTTTCCATTCGTCCAGTCGTCGTAGGCTTGTTGTTAGCGTTAACCTCTTCGCTTGCGATATCATGCGAGGCTTGTGGCGAGGAATTCGGGCTAAACACGAGGATCATGGGTGTGAGGCATGGTTCGTAGATAGGGCTCGACGTAAACAACATAGGTCAGACTCGTGGTTAATCTTCGCGATGTCTTTCTGTTTCAGTTACGTGTTATTCTTCGATGTGTTCGGACCGAGTGGCTCCACGTGTGACCGACCTCGCTGTTGACTGTGGCACCCGTCATTGGAGCAGCTTGTAAGGTAAGTGGTTAACTGCGTGATTAATGACTAATAATAATACTATTCGTATCCGAAGTACTTGATTTGCATCGAAGTGTCTCCCTTTCTTCAATCGCGGATTTGCTAGGGCTAATACGTGGTATGACTAGTTTCAATTGGGAATTAAATGAGTATTTAATTATAATTTGGAGAATGTAGGAAAACTCGAGAAGTATTGAACGAATACGAATCTCAAGTATTTCTCAATTTGACTATCGATCCTCTCATTTAGATCTCGTATAATATAAGACATAGTTAAGATATTAGATGAAAACAATTTGGAATTAGTATGTCGCCCAGAAATTAATTAAATACTACACCTAGCAAGATAGACCTCGTTAGACAGAGATTTTGGCTAAACTCGATTATTTTCTGCCTGACGATAAATAGAAGCTTGAATTCTTTCTTCTTCTTTTAACACCCCGGTTTATGCTCATATTATATTATTCTACGTCTCAAAATTAATTTCAAGTAATTTTGTCTCAGAGCTAGTACCTAACTGTAACTTGAAAAAAATGGAATGTGTCAGAAAATCGAGTAAATATAAATTTTAGTCAACTTCCTCCAAAAAGGAACTTTAGTCATCTTCCTTCAAAATTTTCATCATCTTCCAGGGGTAGAGAAACCCTGATCTTGTGAGCAGCCTCAACCATGTATCCATTTAGCCCTCATATATTCCAACACTAGCTCAGACATTGTATAAAATCAAACTATAATTCGTAATCTAATTAGATCAGAAATAAATTACAATATTCGCGAAACAAATTAGCTAGACACAAACCTCAGAAACAAGCCGAAACGGTCAAAAATAGATTATCAAAACTAAAAGTAGTATAGGGATAGGAATTAGCAGAGAAGAAGATGTTAGATTCCAAAATATATTTATTAAAAGTTAAATTGAAATTAAAACAAACTATTATTTCTACCAACAATTACATCGTCTTTCGCAGGATTTTCTTTACACGGCCATTCTACTATCTTTCAAGATTTTCTATAATTATTTCCATTCTGCAGTTCTATATGCCTGTCTGCCTATCCTAGCTTCGCAATTCTGCCTCCTTCTATTTGCTCACACTCGTACAGTGCATCTGAAAAATCCCACGTATACTCTAAAAAGTCATTCGTCTTCTTCTCATCGATGACAATGAGAAGAATTAATCCAAACATCCTCTCGCTGTCATTCGCACCGATAATTGTTCGGACCTATCCGTCGTTGGTACTTGCATTTATCCAAAATATCCTCGCTGGCAGGAATAAAAATATAAAATCACTGGGACCATCTGCTGTTCGCATCAGCCACTCCAGCGATCGTCACCCCATTACGACCTGCATTACGCGAAAGATCCGCGAGGAGACCCGAATACCTGAATAGCCGCGAATCTATCAATCCTTCACCTCGGCAGCATCAATCCTGAGCCGACTACACGATCATTCAGCGACGTTGTATCAACCGTTGCTCGCTCTGGATGGGAGGATGGGCGTCGATTCGCCGAGATATGCGAGCTTCATCGGCCCTGACCGTTCGCGCCCGTGAAGAGGATCCCTCTCGCGTTTAGTCATCCAGCCGGAGGCTATGCGCATCCTCGGAGGAAGAGGAAGAGCACGAAGCCGAAGCAGAAGAAGACGAAGAAGAAGAAGAAGAAGAAGAAGAAGCAGAGATCGCAATCGAGCCGACAGGCCACGACATCGTCGACGAATCTCGACGGAACTCGAGTTCAAGCTCGCGACCGGTTGGTGATGTCACTCAATATTTCCGTTTCCGAACACGAATGGTCCCGCGGATGACGTCAACCAGCTCTCACCCCCCGCGTACATCTCCCCAACGCGTATCCGTCCTGTTCCTCTCTGTTTTTCTACGAGAATGTCTCGCCTGCAGGTAGCCGAGGAGCAGTCGCCTGCAATTAGCCGCGGACGTTTAAGATCCCGCGGGATAAGGGAGTGCGTTTCGGGGAAATTTATGGGGCGGCTCAACCGTGGTAATTCCAACCGGCGTTTATTAAAATGCTATACCTGTTCGGTGACGTAATCGCCGCTGCGACGCAAATTTCAGACGTCGATTTTGCTTCTGTGGAGTTCGGCGCAGAGTTTGAAGGCAAAGACAGGGTTTCCTGTTTTTGTGGTAAAATTAAATAGTAAAGTAAACTCTATATCCTAGCGATGTGGAGATGATCCCTTCCCCTGGGTTTTCTCTTTTGTCTCCTGTTTCCTGGAGACTTTTGCTGTGACCTGCGTGCCCTAAACAGGCCAGTTCTAACTGTGCGTCCATTCTGTAAAGATCTTTACAGTTTCTCCACCGTTTTCACTGACTACTATTCCTTTGGGTTATAACCCCCTTGACACCTGTAAAGTTATGATTGGATTTGTCATTGTCTCGTTATAGTTCTCATTCGTGCAAAGCTTGCGCGAAATATCTCTGGAATTTTGCTTCCGTGGAGTTTGGTGTAGGGTTTGGAGACTTGACAGAGTTTCCTGTAAAGCTATGCTTGGATTTATCGTTGACTCGTTACAGTTCCCATTCATGCAAACTGTTTACGAGAGCTTACGCGAAATATTTCTCGAATTGAATAAATATTCATTCTTCGATCCACTTTTTAACGAGGCAAGTATGTCATTATTATGAAAATGATCGTTCGAAATCGAACGAGAGGAGCAAAGTAGGTTCGTAGAGTCATCTCTCATCGGTGTCAAGTTTCAGTGAGTAATCTGAAAACAAGCTTTAACATCTGAAACTAGCACTTGGAATAATCGGAATACAATACGCACTTGTACGCCTGTTCTTTTAGCTCGCAATGAAAATAGAATCGTAAACGGCCACATAATTGCGGTTCAATATTACTTTGACGTTTCTAATAACAGCATAGGAAAGGCATGAATCTTTTCAGGGCCTATTATATCGGCCCAGAGCCCATATATTCACGACAGAATCGATACGAAAGCCCATACCTAGTTACCCGATTACCCGATCGAATCACAGCGGATCATCGATCGGCATGCACCCTTCTCTGGCAGAGAACAATGGGACATGCTCGCGAGCGGCGATGCTTCATCGTCACCGAATTGCACTCGCGGAAAGCAGAGTGGCGAATTAGCGAGAGAGCAGTGGATGGGTACACGATGGCCGGCCGCTTTCTTGCGAGATAAGCCGCGGGTTGAACGACACAGGAGCGCGCCGGGACCGGATGTCGCCCGGCTCGCTTTGTTTCCTCTTGGACCGGGCGGCGCGGGTGGAGGGAAAAGACAGGCGAGGACATTGTCTGGCATGGGGCAATGTCAAGGCCCGGCGCTGACATTACGGAACGCTTGCACGCGGGAGTAATCGGCGTGGAAGAAGCCCGCGTCGCGTCGATCGCGATCGAGCGCGAGTGATCGACGCCGGTCGGGTCTGCTCGCGCGTAAAAACCGATCGCTTTCGAGCTCGTCCCGCTTTTTACACCGGCATGCACCTGACTGCTTGACGCTCGATTAATTTCATCGAGATATTTATTACGACGACGTGGCTGGCGTGGATCGAGCAGCGTTAAAGGGGCTAGCTCCGCGACGATACGCTGCCAGCAGTCGACGTGTCATCTCGATCACTCGATAAACCACTGGTTCCGCTGCTGCCAAACTGACGGCGCACCAATTTTCCACACTTTTTGCCCTCTTTTCACGACCACGGCTGCGAATTAATTAACCACGTTTCGCGGTACCGCGAGAAATTATGCGCTCTTTAATCTCCTTCGCCTCGCAATGCGTGTAAATTTGCTACACCGAAAAAGAACTCTTGCAATTTCTCCGCCTCTTGCGCGCCGATTTTCGACACGTCTTTTTTCTTTCCCGTGGACATGGGTGTGAATTAATTAGCGAAAGTTCGTGGTACAGCCAGGAATTATGCGGTTTTTAATCTTCCTTGCCTCGCAATCGGTGTAATCCTTCTTGCTCCAATTTTCGACACGTTTTTTCCTTCTTTTGTCGACACAGGTGTGAATTGATTAGCGAAATTCCGCCGGTGGGCTGAGAAATTATGTGGTTTTTAATCGTCTTCGTTTAAAAAATCAGCCTCGTGCAACTCCATGTTTTTATTATTTCTTTTCTCTATTTGCTTCTTGTAGATTTCTTTCACCCTTTGCATCCTAGGGCTGACTGTCACCCTTTGTTTCGATACCTTGAAGCCCGAGGCAATAACTCATTTGAAGTAACTAGAAACGAAATAAGGATCTTCGTCTTTTATTCTAGCATAAATTCTAGCAATCACCGAGCTCAGAAAAATATAAGAATTTCGAATTTGTTGTATCATTATAAGGAAGAAATCTTCGAATACTGAGGGTTAAAATTTTCAAGTTTCAAATTTCAATTTTAATTTAATTATAATTATTAATTATAAAACATTCGTGAGATCTGTACTACTCTGTGCATGCTGGAACATGCTAAGTACAATTATACTCGCATGACGAGTGTGCCTAGCTCTTCATTATGCCATGTACCGAAGACTCGTCGTTACAGTGCAAGTAGTTAACAGGTTGACTATCATGGTGATCATCAATGACAGGCGACACCAATTTTTTAAATTCATATTTACTTCATTCTAATCATTTTTTGAAAACTCGAACCACATAAATAAATAAAGAATTTCGAACGTGATATTAATACAATAATTTGCTGTTAACACGTTGACTGCCACGACGGTCATCAGTGACCAGTGATACTAATTTGTTAAATTTATATTCGTTGATCGTAAATAAATAGAGAACTTTGAATAGAAGACATTAATAATTTCCATTTTTTTTTCTTTTTTTGTCATATTTTTTGATAATTCTTCGTTATATTTTAAAAATAATTGAAATTTTATCATGGCCCCTGGAAATACCGTATGAAAAGTGCGTGGCAGTCAAAATGTTGATAACAAAATATAATAAAGTATGACCATCTTTATGCTATCATATCCACAATGGTTGGAAAATAAATCTGCAACAGAAGACTGTTAAAATCTCCGATTATCTATCATCCAATTTAGGGTAATAGAAAATCCAAATGAAACGCGAATGATTAATATCTGAATTACGTATTTCGCAATTAATTAATTAATTCTCGGACCTCGAGAATTAATGCGTTAGCGAGGCTATCGCATAAACCTAGATGTCTTTCTCAATGCCACGACACGGAGGATAATTCAAAGGATCCATCATCCGCGATTTTTACGAAATTCCTGCATCCTCTTTCTCCGCGTTTATTCCGCCCGGACAATAAAACTCAATATCATTTTAATCCCAACGCAGAGGCTTTTTGCGCGGGAACAAAGACGCGTTAATAGCAGTTGCTTAACACGGATGAATTCGCTGGAACTTTCATCGGGGAACGGATCGGTCATGTGTGCAGTGGAAGAGGAAAAAAGCAAAGAAGAACTCCTTCCTGCATTGTTCAGCGTGGAAGAATTTCTACGGGCCCGGACCAGGCGATCCTTTCGAGAAGCGGTGTATTCTCGGGCTCGTCCAGGAATATCCTAATATTTGAACAATGATATCACCGATTGTAAATAATCACTGAAACACCGACAAACGATGCAAAGGATACCACTGTATCGTTACGTTGCACGTGTCTGCATTTTAATGCCGAACTCAGGCACTCGTGTTATCCGGCTGATGAAGACGTGCTCGGTGTAATAATGTTTATACGAGCAGAGAGCATCGCGTTCGATTATAATAATAAAGTCGAAGAATCTCTTGGATAATTACACGCGAATACCACGATCATGATTTTCTTATATTTATCGCATGACCGTACGATCTGCGAATTTGTCAGAGAACCGAGTGCTTCGTTGCGTGTCACGGGGATTGCGAAATTAAAAATTCGAAATCCTGGGATTTTGAGGCGATTCAGGAGTTTTTGAGATTCGAAGGGTACAGTGCCTTTTATTTTACGTGGAAACTTAGAGTTGGGAAATTTAAAACCTTCAAAGATTCGAAACTTTTATATAAAGTCACGAAGATTAGAAATTTGCAGCAATTGTGAAATTAGAAACTTGAAATCCTGGTATTTCGGGACGATACAGAAGTTTTTGAGATTCGAAGGGTACAGTGCCTTTTATTTTACGTGGAAACCTAGAGTTGGGAAATTTGAAATCCCTAAAGATTCGAAACTTTTATATAAAGTCACAAAGATTAGAAATTCGCAGCGTTTGTGAAATTAAAAATTCAAAATCCTGGGATTTTGAAACGATATAGAATTTTTTCGGATTCGAGGGGTCCAATCTTTTATTTTACGTGGAAATTTAGAGTTGGGAAATTTGAGACCTCCGAAGATTCGAAACTTTTATGTAAAATTGCGAAAATTGGAAATTAACAAATTCTGGTCACGCAAAAATTTGAAATCCGAAGCTTTGAAGCTTCTCAAATCCCTTTTGTCTTAAGATTTGCATACATTTCAAGCACCAAATCCTCGAAGTCTCCTAAGCCACAAGAAAATTCTCAATTCCAGAAAAATCAGGGGCTAACAAAATATTCCTTTCAGTTTCCTTCGAATTCGAATAGTTTCGAGATCCCGAAAGATTGTAGATTCAATTCAGATCCAAACCTAACTCCGCAACGGGGCTTAAATTCTCATTTCGAAGCTCGAAGTGCAATCACTGACGATAGTCTTTATAGAGTTTTCCTCTCAGGAGTACCGTAAGCGGTCGACAAGGCCAGTTGAAAGTTTTCTTTTCGCGGATCCACGAGAGTGTAAGGTCTGAACGGCGACAGACTGTAGGAATCTCGAGCATCCGTGACATTGCTCGTTAAGTGACCAATCGATTACAGATGAACGTCATCCTTTTCCTCAGACCAGTCTGAAATTACCTAACAGCTACGCTGGGAGGATAAAAAATTCAGCAGAGATCCGCATCGCAACATAACCTCCTAAACACAATGCGTCCCGCACTTCGCTTTCTGCAACTGCGACTCGCTATTAATCACGATCTAAATGCATATGAATCAAGCCTATGTATATGCCGATAATTGAAAACTCCTTGGTCCAACCCACGATCCTAACGCGAGGAACGTATAAAGACAGTCTAGAAGTTGTCAAGACCCGCGGAGTCTTTGTATCCTGAGAGTCGAGCTGATACATCAATCGGGATCGAGTGATCGTAGGTTAACCCTTTGCACTCGACAATTTTCGGTGCTTAGTATGTCCACGAACAGAGCACTGTAGCCGTTGGATAAATCTCTACAATGATGATTCAAATTCTATAGCAATTCTAGAATGACAAAAGACAGATCCATTATCTCTCGAGATATTAACAATTTACAAAACCGTACTCGGTGGAGCCATCATCACAGTATCGTAGCCATTGGATAAATTTGTTCGCTGATGATTTAAATTCCACTGCAATTCTAGAATAATCAGTGTATAGATCAGTTATGGCTAGAGATAATTACAATTGACAGTACGGTACTCAGCAGATCCACCAACAGAGCGGTATAGTCGGATTAATTTGTTCACCGATGACATAAGTTCTATTGCAATTCTACAATGACAAAAGACATATCCATTATCGCTCGAGATATTAACAATTGACAACGCAGTACATTTTGTAAAGAAGAATAGGAGTTCAAAGATTTTCTGTTACAAAGCTGACGATATTTTTCTCAGCAGTGAACAACAAGTCGTACGATAATAAACACGTAGAATTATTTGATTTCGACACCTCGCACACCGTTATATTATCTGAAATTTGACATATTAATGAATATCGCTTCGAAATTTTATCAAATGGCGACTGAAGGGCGCCTCTCGAGTGCAAAGGGTTAACGTCGGCTTTGGCATCGGATTGGTGCGATTGCAGGTCATCCTGGTCCCCTAATTCTTATCTGACGTGTGATATAAACGCTTCACGCATTCCCGCGGAACCTCTTCGGCGCATATTTTAAAGATATATCTATTTCTCGCGACAGATTAATTTTCGTATATTCGATACGTTAAGACGTATCCTATTTTCAACACTTCGAAGCACGCCTGTCTACGTAACCTTTAAAATCCATATTTTTCCCCGATTTTCACTCGCGAGGAGTATCTCGGCATGGCCGTTGAAAAATCCCGGGACACGTTGTACTCGGTACTGGAATCTGCATAAACATCTGAAACCACTCGACGAAACGAGGCTAATCCCTAAACCCCGTTCTTCGTTTTAAAGAGAAATCCCTAAACAGACGTTGCGCGGTACCGGGAAAGAAAAATGGCGTGTTCGAAGAGCAGCGCAACCGGATCTCGCGTCGACCATAACCTATCGCGATCCCGGCGTTATCTATCACCGGAGCGTAAACGAACGAGGAGGTGTCGCGTGACGCGATTCGTCGCAGTGCATCCGACGATGGACGCGGTGCGAGATGATTCAGCGGGCTGCACAGGTGGAAGGCGCGTGGACGCGGCGTCGATGACGACGCCGATGAGCACGACGACCGAGGTGGAAAGAGTCTAGGGTATCATCGCCTATAAATACCCGCGCAGCCTCGGGCAAGGACGTGGTCGGTTACGGAGGATGATCCTAGACGATCGGCCTCGCGACGGTGCTGACCTCCTCGAGCGGATCGGCGCGCGTCGATCGGACGCCGCGGCGCGCCGGCCCTCCGCTAATTGGTGTCTTCGGCCGTGCTGGAAACAGGGATCACGGTAATGAAGGGTATTACCCCGGGGATTTTAGAATCTGTAAGGCCTGTAGGGAACCGGCACGGTATTATCCGTGGATAATGAGTCCTGCAGAGTATCGTGTACGCGCGGCGAGAGCGGAAGGATCCCTGGTCGGCCTCGAGATCCAACCGTAGATCGAGGAGTAACGGGTCAATTCCGGCGATACGGTTTCCGTTCGTGATGGCGCAACCATGACACGGCGAAGGTGATGGATACCTTTCCGTTGGGCCTAGCTTTTCGTCCCTACTGTTCCGTCTATTTTCTAATTTTCGCACACGAGTCGTGCGATATCGTGGTAAAAGGATCGGATTTATAAAGATTTGACTTTAAACTTCAATTATATTTTATTCCCTGGCGATGCGTGATGCAGACTGTTGACTGTCGAACGAGTGTGTTCCCTCGAACCCTTCGGCCAGGTTCTTATATGCCCTATGACGACCCATTGCGTCACTCAGTCCTGCTTCGAGAAGTGATAATCTTGATGGTCCCTCGAAGCAAACATAGATCCCGACGCAGGGTCACGCCATCCAAATGAAGACTCTCACGATATTTCGAATATTATATTTTTTCCCGTGGTAAAGATCGGATGTAGAAAATTGAACTTTTAACTTTGGTTTTATTCTATTTTCTTGCGGCACAAATGCACGGAGGCTTGAGTCTTCTGAGATGATCTGCGTGATGCACACGGTGGCTTGTTAACTCTTTGGACTCGAAGATTTCTATGAGTAAATGGATAAACCGATAAGAAGATTTATTTAACGCAATAACAGCACAACATAAATTATAACTAAATCTCGTAACATAAATTCGCTTCTAACTGCGATATAATCTCTCGAGGACTCTTTCACGCACAACGTCTATATGTAATGACTGTCATTCACCTACTGATTGTTTTTTCGCGACTCTCTGTCACACATTCTTCCACACAAACATTCCTCGCACTCATACCATACGTTCTATGACAACCACTACCACAATTTCTTCGTTTTGAAGACGCAATTCGAAGCTCTTCTTACATTTTTATAAGCTCACTGATACTCTTTATGCTAAAATTAAAGAAAGAAAATCGTGAATTTGCGTGAGAAAGGAACGAATAGAATAATTTTATTTCGATCTTCTTAATGTAATTATCATCAACCATTGTTTAAGTTATAGCATTGAAACAAACGGTGACCGAGAATCACTTCTCGTGTTGAAAGGGTTAAAACGTGGAACCCGTGGAACCCTTCAGCCAGGTTTTTATAGGCCCTATGACGATTCATTGCCTTACTCAGTCCTGCTTCGAAAATTGATAAGCTGGATGGTTCCTCGAAGCAAACATAGATCCCCTATGCAAGATGACGCCATCTAAATAAAAACTCCTCTCACATTCGTCACCTATTTTAACCCTTTGCACTCGAGAGGCGCCTCTCAGTCGCCATTTGATCAGATTCTAAAGATGGATGTTAATTAATATATCAAATTTACAATTACCCAACGATGCGTGGAATATCGAAATAAAATAATTCTACGTCTTAATTTCTATACGATTTTTTGTTTCCGTTCTAAAATTATCGTCGACTTTATGGCAGAAAATCTTCGAATTACTATTTTCCTGTAACGAAGAAAGGGTTAACACTAGGTTTACGGACGCTATCTGTATACCTATTTCTAAGGACACCTGTCAAATTGACAGGTAAAGGAAACCACGTGCCTTTTTTTTAACGATTAGTTTAATTTAAAGAAGTCTTAATACGAGTTAACTAAATCTGTTATCATCGTATAGTTGGAGCAACCCTTCCGTCAAATTCACGGGTTCCATAAATTTAGCGTTAATCTAATTCGCATTCTTGTCCTTGCTAATTACACATTCTATGCGAATAATTTCGCACAGGAAGAAGTCTCCGCTAGAATTTCTGTATTCGCAGTGACTCAGTCGTTGTTAATTGAATTTAAACGTTCGATTTTAGAAATTTCGGATAAATTTTCGGTAATATTATTTATTTGGTTTACCTCGATGATATATCGAGGTTTCGTGAAATAGGTTTCGCTATGTATGAGTGCAAACTCGTATTAGTAGAATGTTCTGTGTAGAAGAATATCAGAGAGAAGGAGTATAATACGTAAATAATAGCAGTATTTTATAATGGCGGAGATTGTTCTCTACAAGACGAGTTTTGAGAGCTTCCTTTACGATATCCCTCGTAATTTTTTAATGGAAACTCCGTTTATTAGCGTAATCAATTTTTCATAATTTTCAAATTACCGTTATTAGCGATTTATCTAAAGGGGGTTTTGACGGATTACGATAATTGGAATTAGTGGCACGCGAATGACCATCTCCATTGAGATACGAGATCTCGACGAGTGTGCAACTGGAGAGGTACATACTTTTATGACTCACTATACGTATAGGGAGAACGAGCGTTGTTTTCATATAAAAGATTAAATTAATTCCAGGTACTTTGTATACAAAATTCGCAGGCTTACAATAATATATTCTGTTACGCTTATAAATAAATTAAATATCCCCCTTGGCAGGTGTGTATCTATATCCTTTTTTAAATTAACTTTAATCACCCGCCATTGTTCTATTTTTCATTGATTTATTACTCTATACTACGCGATACCGAGTTTATTCTTAGTCCTCGAACGAAAGCGATAAATCGTATTCAATTATAATAGGGAAATCAAATTTATTAAGGGAATAAAATCGGATTTATAGGGGATCGAGATTAATTCCTTTCCATTATCGATCAACCTCGCCGATTAAAGGAGCATCCCGTTAAAGAACGACTTAAGCTTAACGATTGGCCAGATTTTTCACAGCGAGACTCCAGAAATAGATAATGGACTTGATAATAGATTTCCTCGGAACACGTATGCAAAGTGCGAGTTCCTTGGAATGCTTAACGAGTTGCTGTTGCCCCGATAGAAATTGAAACGTTGGAGAGGATCCAACAGAGAATTGAAAAGAGTTAATGAGATGGTCGTCCGATAGTTCTTGATGAATCGATTGCAAGCGAGGTGTTTAACAAGAGTAGCACGTCCTCGCGATTGCGCGTGAATTTGTAAACCTCTTCCTCGTAGATTGGAGGAAGAGATTAACGTTGTTTCGACGTGAATGATAGGAGTTTGTGAAAAATCGAAATACCGATCGGTTTCTTCTGAATATTCATCGAGCAGCTCGGTTTTAACTCTCCGCCATTTTCCTTCTTTTCCGATTTTTCTTTCCCCATTCTTTTCTTTTTCGATTTTTACTCGTAAATTCTTATTGACGAGGTAATTAAAGGGATTTTATCTACGGTGCTTAGCGTTAAATGGAGGGCTGTATGTTTGTCGAAATGGTGCGTTTAGATGATATTTTCAGACAAATATTTAAAGGCGAAATTATTTCTGATTGTACAAACAAGGTTAAGTTTAATCGGGGTATTAATTAATTTATACTCTGTTTTAGGGCAAACATTTACATATGAGATTGTTTCACATGAGACACATCGATTAGCATTCCTCGTAAATAAAGTATTAATTAAAACTCTAATTAATTTGTTCGCTATTTCGCGGCAAACATTTACATATATAATTATTTCACGCAAGAAACCAATCGATGTCCTCATAAATTATGCATTTTAATTAAGATAATCGTATTTAAATTTAGATTTTGTTTGCAGGTTGTTTATTATCGGTGAAAATAGATTATCGGTAATTTATCTTCTAATATTCTCAAAAATTTGACAGGTCTATCGTTGATAGGAAATATTCAAAATTGAAATTCTCTTTTAACAAACTCCATCTTTATTGTAAAATAATAGCATAGTAGCAGCAGGGTAATCGGAAAAATAATGCATTTGTCTAGCTGTCAATAATTTTTCCTTACTCTTGTCTCTTTATTTTTTCGATTTTTTAAATGTAATTTTATACTTCGATTTAACATGGAATTGAATTAATTTTTCCTGGGTTATCAATAGACTACTTTGTCTCATCTGTCGAACATAATCAAATATGCCAAATCTTCTTACTATTTCCCAAAAATTTGATCTCAGGGATTCTTGGAACAAACCTCATCTTCACTCCAAAATAATGGTATAACAGCAGTAAGATAATTGGAAAAATAATTAATTATCATTTGCTGGAATACATTTGTCTATCTATCAATAATTTTGCTTTACTTTTCCAATTTTTGTAATTTAATTTTATTCCTAGATTTTACATCGAATTGAATTCATTTTTCCTAAGCTAAATATGTCAAATATCCCAACAATTTCCCAAAAATTCGGTGTCAGAAATTCCCGAAAAGCAGGTGGATAAATTTTCCTAAAACATGATAGCCAAATTTCGACAGAAATCCCACCTCCACGTATTCGCAGCATCCCAGGATTCCCAAAGTGCACGTTCCTCGGCCATTTTTGCAGAATTTTTCGCACAGGGAATTAATATAATCGGAGAGTAACGCTACGAATTTAATCAACGTTGCTAATCCAGATTTCCGCGTTAATGTGGAATAAGGAATACGGAATATCCTGTTGGAATTATACCAGGCCTAAGAAGGATCTTTGGATAATGTTAAACGTGCTTGACCGATCGAGACTTTTTGCCACGGTCGCCATTAAAGTAATTAAATGAAATCACGGAATCGATAAAGCCGAAGTAAAAAGATAAAAGGAAGAAAAATGTGGATATATACGTGCATACGTGGGTATGTGTACGTGCGCGCGTACGCGAGCCTAGTCTAAGAATCGTCGACGTAAATCCGTGAATTACTTAGAACGATCACTACCGTCGCTTATTATCGCTGACGTAACTCACCGACTATGTTTTACTCTCTGGCCAACAACAACGCGGAGCTACAGGCCTCACTTTCTACACGCTGATGCAGGATCTCTCAGCAGGATGTCTTGGATCCTTTATTGCCACTGGATGATCGTTACCCGCTCGGCTATGGATGCCCCTCGATGCTAATTGTTGCTATTCAAATGAGACTCGGCTAAAGACAGCCTGTTGCCGCGATATCGGGAACGTGAGTCGAGGATATCGGTAATAGTTGTGTTTTCGTCTCTTTGGCGGGAAGAGATATACCGGGTGTTCTTTAAGGATCCGACGAGAATTAGTAACGCGATTGTTGTGTTCTCGGTTGTCGAAGATGCACAGATAGTTTTGGTAGAATTGGTATATTGTTTTTAATCATCACGTAGGTCAGGGAGATATACAATGTGTGTTCTTAAACGATAGAATTAACGAAACAGAGAAAATAAGTGGTCCGATAATTTTGGTCCTTTTAGTTCTTGGAAATGCACGCATGTTTTTGAAAAAGATAGTATATTAACCTTAATAGTTGTGTTTCTATTTTTGTGTAGGCGAGAGAGATATACACAGTGTCGCTTAAACGATAGAATTGATAAGATAGGTAAAATAATTATTCTGATAAAATTTTGGTACTTTTATTTGTCAAATATGCACACACGTGTTTGAAAAAAGTAGTATATTAATTTTAATAGTTGTGTTTCTATTGTTTTGTGGATGAGGAAGATATACAGAGGGTCCCTAAACGATAGAATTGGTGAGATAGGTAAAATAATTATTCTGATAAAATTTTGGTACTTTCATTTCTCGAAGATGCACACATGTTTTTGGAAAGATTGATATAGTAATGATCGACGAGATAAAATCATGATCAAATTAGGCTCTTCCATATTTATTTTGCTAATTATACATCGCAATCGAATTTAGAATCCCACTATAAAACAATAAAATCATGGTCCTTTTTTCATTACTTAATTCTGATAAGTGGAAGCCTAGTCAAGATCAAAGTGCAAAAATTAAATATTCCATTAGCAATGAAGTTACTTCGAAACGTAAAAATGAGCTTCGTAATCTAAAGTAAGCTTCATTATCTGACGAAATCATCTTCCCTTATCTGTATTTACCTGACATTTTCCTCTCCCATTTCAATTTCTAAGACATTACCTCACCGAGCCACTTATGCTCGAAAAACATTTCCACCGATACATACTCCAAACTTGAGGCCCTTTCTAAATAGACCATTCCATTTTACCCGATCGCTTTCGATAGAGCAGGCAAGGATATTAAAAAAATCCATTTACTCGATCTTCAGCCAGCATCAGGATTCTTAAATCTGTTCGCGGAATAGAATTCAAAGCGGTCTAAATCAATGGAATCTATTTGTTCTCCGAAGCCATGGAACGGCCGAGAACGGATACGAAATACCATTGGATCCCTTTGACCATCGATCAAGCGTAATTGAGAAAAACGAAGCGGAGGATAGCGGAGGAAGCCAGGGATCGATTAGGCGGTGATTGAGTTACAGGAAGGTAGTCGTTTATTGGCATAATCGATACCTCACTGGTCCAATAAATGCATCCTTGAGAGACTTCTGCTTGGTCTTCCCTTCGCGAGGCTTTTTCCTCTTCTTCGTGAAACTCAAAAACCGTATTAACGCCATTGTTGGATTCTCTTTTGGCAGGTTTGACAGGTTTGGCAGGTTAAACGTGGCGTAAAACCTGTGTCGCCCACTTCTCGACTCGATCAGCTGTGTCCGGGCGGCCATTTTGGTTGTCTCGCGTCTACCGTGTCGACATCTACGCGATATTAACATTGGATTTAACCCTTTGCGGTCGGCAGATTTTGGCAGAGCAAATTTAGCGTTTCGCAGTTACTTTTCTGTTCAGGATTTAAAGTCAATATATGGATATTAAAACGCACAGAATTTGTCGAAACTGGATTTGTGTTTAATACTACTTATAAATTTTAATTTTGCAAAGGGTTAATAAGTGTATGGGAATTTAATATTGGAGAAATATTTAAAAATTGTAAAGTACGATGTGCATACATGAAAATCTCTTAATATAATACGTGACATTACATTAATATTAAATATTAAATATATATCGTACAGTATGTTAAATCACGCGATCTTTTACCAAACTAATTTTATTCTCGCAAATTCTCATAATAGAGAATTTTATTAAAATTACTGTATGGAGACAACTAATCACACGTGAATTTTACGAACCTCGTGTATTATTTGTCACGTGAAAGATACCAGTGCACTGAATTATACTTAAACAATGGCGTTGTTCAATGCCTTAAGCCCCGATCACACGTGCATCAAGGTAATCATCCTCTCCTATCAACGGTATATCTCACAAACAACCATAATTTTTGCAGAAATAACCAATGTGATTGCATATAGATATATACACATACGTGCCTATAATTGTGAAAGTGGTCTAAGTCATCGACTTAAGAGGAACGATTTTATTATTTATTTCGTGTATATACATATGTGTCTATAATTGTGAAAGTAGTCTAAGTCATCGACTTAAGAGGAACGATTTTATTATTTATTTCGTGTTGCATTTATTTGTATTACGATAAAATATATTTATTTTCCACACAACAGTGAAGAATTAAATCGTTAGATCGAGTTTGTAGCTTTATCGCGATTAATTTTATAATTTATGACGTATTCAAAAGCCGAAGCTTTTAATATTTCAGAAGCAAATATAAGTATTATAACTTAGACCACTTTTATATAATCACAGCTACATATATAACCTGCGTTCTAGTATTCTTTTTCTGAACTCTCGTGTGATCGTGTCTAACTTTTCGAACGTCCTTCTCGTTCTTCGAGGTTAGTATTACGAAATGGACGTTTGCTTGCTCGTTTCGTTCGGAAGCAACGTCCTCACGCGCCGTGTTTAAACGGCCATCGGCCATCTGACGAAAATGTAGTAGCAAAGTGCGAAAAGAGGATGTCGGGAACGGTCGAAAAGTCTAACGGAGGTTTATGTACCTCGACGAGGTTCAACGACGTCGCTGTTCATGCTGTTAGAAAGTTTGGTCGGAACGGTAGTTCCAGGCCGACATGTCAAATTGGAATTATTACAGTGATAATGACGGCGGGTTTTTATTGCTCCATGGGTGGGTACAATGTAAGCTAATAGAGTGGACGGCATAAGAAAACGAATTAAGGATTGCGGGTTAATTAGGGTGCAAAAACGAGGTACAGCTACTCGATGCTGCGAGCCTAATCCGGATGGCTTATTGGTATTATTCTCACAGGTGAATCGGGAGCTAATGAAGAGACGTTTTTGTGGTAATTTCTGCTCGTTAATAAATTTCTCCTCGCTACTGATTGCATTTTCATTGGTAATTAATTGCTACCCGTGCTGTATGCTAACAAATAATTTTCGTTGCGAATCTGCTACTCTGTAATCATTTACCTATGTGGCCTAGGCGTAGATTATTTATGAATTATTTTATTTTTTAATCCCCAAGCTGCATCCTTTAGAATAGATAGCAGATGGGTAATTCGTTCGACGCTGGTGGTAGTAAATAAGTAGAATAATTTTTATATAAAAGAATTTTAGATAAAAGAAATCGAGTCTTTCTGATACTTAGAACTTAAGTTCTAATTCTAAGACTTAATAGAAATTAAGTCTTTCTAATTTTAATTTCTAATACCAAACGTGCATCTTCCTTATGGAATGCAGATGATAATTAATTCGTCACTGGTAGCAATAAGTGAACAAAATAATTTGTACACAACGATGAAAGAAATTAGACCTTTCATTTTAACCCTTTGCACTCGAGAGCTGGCCTTCAGTCACCATTTCATCAAATTTGGAAAATCGATATTAATTAATACATCAAACTTAACGTAATGTAACAGTGTGCGAGGTATCGAAATCAAATAATTCTACAATTCTATTATTATACAATTCTTTATTTATTTTCTGCTCAGAAAAGTATCGTCAGTTCTTTAGTGGAGAATCTTTGAATTTCTACTCTTCTCTAGGCAAAACATCGTCGAGTGCAAAGGGTTAATTTCAAACACGTGGAGACAGTAGAAAAAGATTACTAGTCGAATAAATTAGTATATTTGTGAAGTAGCACTGGACATCTCGTTCCTTTTCCATATATGTCTCACACTTTCGATAATCTCGTATCTGTTTAAACAGATTCTGACGTCTTTATTTCTTCCTTCTTCCAAATGATCGATCACGGTAGACAAATCGGGCTATTCACTAGTAAAAAATAAATCACGCTTACACCGCGAAAAAAATTCGCCAAGTCACCTGACAAAAACGATAACCTAAAGTTATATTAAAAATTATCCTTTAACCTGTCCGCCATAATAATAACAATAATAATAACAGGAGGATTATCGTTAATTCCCTTGGAATGCTCGTCTCATTGTCAGCTAATCTGCCATTTTCGAGCCATTTGCTCCGAGCTATTCGCGATGTTCCATCTTTAGAGCTTTATTCCCACGAATTCCCACAATCATAATAAATCAAACGGTGTGTCGAAAATTTCTCCGGAGTCACCATCACTCCAAAGACGAGTCCTCCACATCCTTTTCACGGCTCTGCTTCCGACGTGCGTTTCAGCCGCATTCCTCCTCGTTTGCAGAGGAAGAATCTGATTCATCGGTTCGAGGTTCGATGGAGAGCACTTTAATCTCCCTCATTCAACGCCGCGCCGCAAGGAACCTCTGACATTGTACCTCAAAGTCGAATCTAATCGCGAGGATCGTGCAGCCTTCTGTTGCCAAAGTCCCGAAAGGCGAATCTGCTGCCATCAGGATGCACGCGGTTGCGTGTGATTCAAGGGTAGCACGGGTTGCCAAGATTAATGTCATCCACTTGGCGAGATCCATTCATCTGGCATATTCTCCGCTTACAATGTTAAGGCGTAGCAACCTTGGGGTAGCGTGCAAGTAGCTGCTGCAGTAGATCATGCGCTTCCTTCGTTAACGGAAACTCATCGCCGGTATCCGCTGATTTATCATTTCCTCCACGGATTAATCATCGACGCGTTAATTGCCCAACGATTTGTTGACAGCCCGTGCTCTTCTGCTGCTCTGTCATTAAATTTCATTTTAAAGTCGCTTTGGAGAACTGCTCGAGTCTCTCAATTTTCAGGCTACACGCTGATTCCGCGTGTAAATATTCAGTTAGATATCAGCGGTGTGCATTTAATCTGTCGCAGATGAGGTTACAGAAATGTCTGCGGTTTTGTGAATCTTTTATTGTAGGCAATCTTTAGAATGAAGGATTAAACTGTCAGGTGACAGGGGTAGGGTCTAAAATGCCTTGGACTATTGATGGCGAATGGATCGGTTTAGGGGTGTCGAATTTTTCAAACTGAAGAGCAAGAAGTCCAATAAAGACTTTTGGAAAGGAAAGTCTGAGGCATTCGTATATTCCTTCGGTTATATTATCAACCCTAATTTTAATCGTGGAAAATAATATTCGGCAACCCTTTGCAGCACGATTTAGTGTTCAATTTTAATTAATCGTTATATATTTATTCCGTGAGGGATAAAATTAAAATTAGGTGACACTTTCACGTCATTTAGGTTATTAGGTTAATTAGGTAATTAGGTTACACTTGTACACGTCGAAATGTGTGAAATATAATTATGGTCGCGTCATTAGCGTTGCTTATAATCACGAACTCGTGGCGAGTTAGATTCCTCATTTTAGTGCAAAGGGTTAATCGTTAAGGATGGTCCACGAGTATCTTCGATATAGGGTTAAAAATTAAACGAACAAGTAAAATTTTCAATTCCAGTTGAAAATTCCAATCAAATTCCAAAATTACTAATTCCAAATTCCAATAAAATTTTCAACATCTATAATTTTATTATTTTTTTCCTTTTAATCATATCTTATTTTAATCCCCTTGAGGATTTTTATAATTTTCGTATTAGGTATTTGTTATTTCCCCTTTTAATTGATGAGTATTTATTATTATGCGAGCGGAAATGCTTCCTAATAAATAAATGAGATTATTAAATCTTGATAAATGAAAGGAATTAACCACATCTATCTCTTCGTTATTGATGAATACTACATGCAACCAATTCTCGTTGGAATACCAGAATTTATTCGGGAAAATTGCGAGGTCGAAAGTTGAAGCCCCGGAACTTACAGGCCAGTCATAACAACCGATAGCAATCTTTTTATTTAGAATCCTAGCAGGAAGGAAATTTCAGTGGGTTCTAAAAATAATGATGGACGATCTCGTATATCCCGGTGAGACGGTCTCGTTTTATCTTTTCTCCGGGTGGATGTTAACACCTCGAAGTTTTACAAACACGACCGGCCGGATAGGGTCCTAAAAACCTAGCAGACGATCCACAAGTCAAATATTAGTTCGTTAACGTATCAACCACGGCTTTTTCCGCGACCAAGTTCGTTCACCCTGTGTCTACGATCCTCGTGTCCATCGATTACGATCAGGTCGCGGCATGGCGGCCATGATTTTCGGTGCAAACGAGAACGCATGGCCGCTGCGAATATGGTTACAGAGTACCGCGTGTAATAACGCAGTGTATCGATAATTTTCGATGCGCTCCGCTGACAGGGGTGTTGATTTCAGAAGGATGGAAGTAATCGCGTTGAATGATCGATACGATTTGTTAGACGTAATTCCCTTTCCGTGCTGTTATGTCGTAAAGCATGCCGGACAAATCGCTGTGATTTAGCCGTATCTGGTCGCGTGGATCTATATGCGACAATTTCTTATTACACAATTCTTATTACATATGTAATATTATATCATTATTAAATTATTTTCTACATATTATACATATGGAAATATACATATACAATTTCTACACTACAGAAAATAATTCAATATATAATTCTTATTACGTATGTAATATTATATAATCATTGAATTATTTTCTACATATTGTACATAAGGAAATATACATATACAATTTCCACAGTACAAAAAATAATTCAATACATAATTTTTATTGCGTATGTAATATTATATCATTATTGAATTATTTTCTACATATTATACATATGAAAATATACATATACAATTTCTACAGTGTAGAAAATAATTCAATATATAATTCTTATTACGCATGTAATATTATATAATCACTGAATTATTTTCTACATATTATACATATGAAAATATACATATACAATTTCCACAGTACAGAAAATAATTCAATATATAATTCTTATTACGTATGTAATATTATATCATTATTGAATTATTTTCTACATATTGTACAGGAGAAAATATACATGTACGTTTTCAACAACCCAAAAAAGGAATCAGTGACGCAGCCACATTATAACCGCATGATTTTTCCAGTACTATTTCACGAGTACAGTCTTCTGGAAAAGGTCGTTTTCGTCGGTAAATTGTCTGCGTATCCGAAAGGAAAATTCTCTTAAGCTGCATCCATAAACCGATCCACCAACCGCGAACCTTGCGACGACAGTCGCGCACCTGGTCCCGAAATAGAAGGTCAACGACGTGACGGAAGAACCGTTGTACCAATACGCTTTCTCCCGAACGATCGATTCCAGGAATGCGCCTCTTCTTCTAGGCTCGATTTCTAGGAGGAAGTGTCGTCGACCCCGGAGAACGATTAAGTAATCCCGACAGCGGTCGACCCTCGCGTTCTGGCCCAGCCGATGGTTTTTCTAGGCACACGCGCAGGTGGAAAGAAATCGAAAGGACCAGTGCGTGGTGTGCGTGGTGTCGGACTGGGATGGGGATGAGGAAGAGGGTCAACCACCTTGTCGGTTGCAAGTGTCCGAGAGGTCCGCTGATTACCCTAATGGCCGTCCTCCTCCAAGGATCATGTGGGTCTTATGGAACTTTTACTCTAACGATCGACGGAACGATCGATGACTCGGGATTCTTCGAGGAGACGTCACGGTTCTTTCTCGGAACGGATCTCTCGATACCCGACGTGTAAGTACATCCCTCGAAATCCGAGGAAATCTAGAAGATTCGAATTTTAGGAATTTTACGCTTTTTTCGTGGTTCCAGGTTCTTACTGACCAAGAAAATTCGATACTTCCAAATTCCATATTTCTTTTCTGCTCGTTAAAATTTCTGTAGATGTAGACAAGTGTTTTGGTATCTCTTGGAAGCAAGGAAAATTCGCGAATTCGAAGCTCCATATTCTATTTTTCGTAATTAAAAATTTGGTAAGTGTGGGAGAGTGTTTTAGTTTATAGAACTAGATCAGTATTTCGAATTTTCTTTCCGTGGTTCGAGGTTCTTAAAAATCAAGAAAATTCGCGAATTCGAAGCTCCATATTTTATTTCTCGTAATTAAAAATTTGGTAAGTGTGGGGTAGTGTTTTAGTTTATAAAACGAGATTAGTATTTCGAATTTCGGGAATTCTATGATTTTATCGTGATTATGGGTTCCTGAATGCCAAGAAAATTCGCGAATTCGAAGCTCCATATTTTATTTTTCGTAATTAAAAATTTTCTACGTACAGACAAGTGTCTTTCTTGGTTTATAAAACAAGATCAGTATTTCGAGTTTCGAGTATTTTGAAAACACTCATGAAACATTTAAGTAGATGAAATGAGCCAATTTACCCAAGATCTTGTATATACCATAATTAACATTGACTATGAAATTCCAAAGACAGACTTTAACAAATATCTTCATCTTTAAATACGCCACATATACATACTACTAATGTCCAAAAATATTCCTCAATCCCCCCAATATACGATTCTACCTTTTCCAATTATTACTTATTCCACGTTGACACTGTAGAAGATTTTTACACTTTTCGTATCAGAACATTTATTGTTCCTCCTTAAACCCCTTAATCACCATGACTATAGTTTCCACGCAAAGGCAATACTTTCAATTTCTCTCGTCATACTCGTCAAAGGATACATAACGCGTTGCAACACGAACAAGATCCGCACAGCTTCAGAAAACGTTCATAATTTTATTCCGGCCGAAACGAATATATCGTGGCGAGGTAAAATTAAACGGCTGTCCAGTCCACTATTTTCCATACTTAAATCACAGTGCAGGCAGTTAATTCATGGGTGCTTATTACAACATAAACGTCTCTCTCTTTACCCATCTTTTACGATCGTTGAAGACCGTAAACGCGATCCAATCGCGATCGAAACGCGACCGCGCCTCTGCCAAACTCTGCTCATCTCCACGGGCCCAGCGGTCCCGGGGATCATCGAGCCGTCCTCTGACGTCAGCGTGGGTCCCCGCGTGCGCGATTCCCGCGGCCGCCCTTTAGATCGGATCGCGATTGTCCCCGAAGGAATTAACCGTTAGCTCCGGGAATCGATGGCTCGCCGTGCCTGATTTACGTGCGTCCCCGAGGTACACGGTAACTTGCCCGTGGAGCACGTCCACCTAAGCAGAGGAGAGGATCCAGCGTGGTCGCGAAATAAGTTAATCATAATCGTAATTGAAATATTTCTTGTCGCTCGGGCCGCGACTATCCGCGCCGCTTATTTATCGGCCGATGAATTATGGAGAAGCCCGAGGGAAACGTGGACACCTCACCGCCGGCCTGGCTTTGCTTTTATTTATTAACCCCTCGGTTCTGCGTTCAACATCCTGGCTCGAGGGACGCTGCGAGGCCCGCGCCACCAGGCTAATGTACACCGTTCGCCGGTGAATACTTTATCGTTCCGCCGGCTACGTGCACCGTGTAATAACCGAGTTGTACTATGAGCTGTTTACCACCCGTTCTTTCCCGCGTTTATGGCGATCGGCTAAGGGCCCGATTTATCGACCGCTGGATCAGCTGTGCTCCGCGAGATCCGACCGGATCGAAAAGGTTCTGCGAGCTTTTCACTCGATTCCGACGAGTTATTGCTCGCTCCGAGGTTCTTCGCGAGTCACTAGCAGGTTACTAGGAAATCACCAGTCGATTCGTTCATTGATTGTAAGATTGCACGTTGAGCCATCTAAATGGTCGTTATAATAGTTGTATAATAGTTTATTGGAATTTTGGAAATTTTGGGAAATTTATACTTTGCATTTAGGGGATCCTCTGTTCTTTGTTGTAGGTGGATTTCTGTCATGTGGTATATTCGTAACCTGTGGGCCGTTTTGTTAAAGGATGATTGGAATAGGAAGGGAGCGTTTTGTCCTGGGTCTAATGGATTCAGTGGTAAGGCTTTCTATCAGGCTCTGACTTACAATTAGGGATACTATTGGTTCATGGAATTATATTAATTGACGGAATTTGTGTATAAAGGAAGCGGAGGGTTCACCGAGGATTTGCGAGAAATCTCGAAATCTGCTTAATTCCATCTAGTAGCGAGGGTGTGAACAATGGCTGCTACAGTGTTTTCTTGATTTCAGTTAGGTGAGGGAATGGGAAGAATTAATTTACCAAAACTTGATTTTCCTTTTATCGTTGTTATTAGAATTATCCAATTATAACAGAGAATTTCGTGAATTGAGAAATTAAATTTGAACTCACCCCTAAGGAAACTTAAATTTCGTGTTTCCTTTTGGAAAGGCGTGCCTCATGAAATGAAGCTTAGATTTGGGTTAGATGAGAAAAATGGAAGAATTGATTTATTAGGACTTGATTTTTTCTTTTAGTTGATGTTAGAATTATCCAATTATAATAGAGAACTTCGTGAATTGAGATATTAAGTTTGAACTCACCCCTAATGGAATTTAAACTTCGTGTTTCCTTTTGGAGAGGTGTGCCTGATGAAATGAAACTTAGGTTTGGGTTAGATGAGAAAATTGGAAGAATGGATTGACTGGGATTTGATTTTCTTTCTTTGTATGATGTTAGAATTATTCGATTGTAATAGAGAATTTCGTGAATTGAGAAATTAGGTTTGCTCTCACTCCCGGGGAGTATTTAAATTAGAGATGTCGCTAAGTACATATTGAAAGGATTGACAGTTTTTTGCTGTCATGTGCCTCGTTGCGTGGGTTTCGAAGCTTCGTGGAAGGATAACTGTCGTTTCTCAGGAAGTAATTAAAGGGTTGTAAAGAGTCTTGAAAGAGACCTTCGAAGCAGAACATGTGTCTCTGCCTCAGACACGTAAGCCATCGTGAGAAAGCATGCATAAACGGGAGTAGTTCGAGGATCTAGAGCTCGATAGATCACGAATCTTCAAAATGGTGCCTCCTGCTTCCTTAAACAATTTCGAATATTAATTTCTCGTATATATATTAAATATGAAATAACAAATACTAAGAGTTTGCAGATATTATTTATCAATATCTTTATTTATTAATTCTCCCATTTGAGCCATAAAAGGACCTACTATTATCTTAGCAATCTTTAAAATATTTTTCAATTTTCGATTTAAAATCCAATATTCGTGTCATTTGTTCAATGTTGTCGCTTTGGTCACTTGACTGTGTAATTTTTCCTCCAATATATATACAGGGTGGCCTGAAACATCGAAACACTGAACGATATAAAACGAAAATAATTTTTACAAACACTTGTGATTAAAATTTTTGTTTAAATCTCAGTGACCACCATTTTCCTCGCGATTCCATACTCTCCCCATCGTTCGATGCTTCAGTGGCCACCTAGTATAATTAATTCTCCAATATTTCCTTTTATTCCAATTTTCTTAATATTCTTCCCCCGTCCCTTTTTCACCCACTTGGCCGATTGTGATAGATTTAGACTAGGTTAATCCGTCAATAGTAAATGACAGACTATCCCCATGGTCGTAAGGGAACCCCAAAGATCCACTTCGAAACTATGATCCACCGTACCTCGTTACCCATCGGCAGGTACCCTTCATTTTGATCCAGAATGGACCCTGGCAGCAGACTTGTCGGCGTTGTAAGAACACAGCGAAGAAACCTCTTAACGTTCAGACTATCGAGGGATCGTGGTCGTTGCTCATTGCTTGCCCGATTCGAAGCGAGGGTTAATTGTCACGGGACAAGAGGGGAACGGGTTTTTGATGTTTCTTACGTAGCCCTTTGGAGCGAGTGGAGGGATTACCGGGCGGTTAAAGAGCGGCTTACATGCAACATTGATGCGAGGAGGGAAATTATTGAACACCTAAGGAGGAGATTTACATGCTACTTTTTGATGCTTCTACTTCGTAACTCTGCCTGCGAAGAATTATCGAACACCTAAAGAGGTGTTTCCGACTAAATTATGGTTCGACAAGAAAGCTCTGCCGGTGGAAAAATCGGCGAACACAGCCAGGGACGGGGGTGCCGTTTATGGCCGGAGTTGCGTGGTCAAATTAATCATACAGCTCCCTGGTCATTGGAGTTTCTAGTGGTTTTCTTTGCTTACTTGTTAATCGTTCGCGCGCGAGCCGGACACGAGATGGTTCGCCGAGATGTGTGCTTTTTTAAACGGTGATGCATAAGCAGCAGGATTTATTTTTCGCGTACTGCCTCCACGGGATATATATTTAGTGGAAAGTCGAAGAGAATCGGGCTTTTTCTTGTCGGATCTTTCCTACAATGAGACGAGCTTGGCAATTTATGGACCCCTTAATAGTCGTTTATTTATTTCGATGCGCAATATCCCCTGGAATCTCGGGTATTTTTGCTCGAGAATGGGGAACGATTGGAGAAAAGGTTCGCGGAGTTGGCATGGGTCTCGTGGGTTTTGTTAACGTTGGTAACGATTTTGAAGGGTCGTAGATTTCTCTACTACCATCAGCTAGGGGGTTGAATTTCCGAGGAGCTTAAGTCTGTAAATATTCCTACATAATACTTCTGAAAGGACAGTTTTGCCAGTGTCACTCGATGCGAGGGAGAATTTTCATTGTGTAAATTAGAAAAGATTTGTTCCCTTCTTACAGACAAGTACATATACTCAGAACCTACACCTGACAGTTTAATTATTATTAATATACACCATTTTAAATAATATTATTATCCAGAGTATATACCGTATTCGAATATCGAGAGGTCCACAAATATTTTCAAAACTGTGTCTATATCCCTCAGCTTTACACTGTCATCCCTTAGTTGTCCTTTACCCTTGCCCTTTGTGCAGCCTTTCTTCCCCAGTCCCTTCTAGCAATTTTTAAAAAGATTCAGATTATTGCACTTGTAAACTTCAAAATAGAAGCCTCTTAAATATATTTCCAAGAAATTAGATACTCCTTTCTACTGCTCGGAGTGCAATAATACACTATCTTAATTAATACTCTTATTCAATGTATACTCTATTCCAAAATTAGGAAGAATATTGCATCTCCATGCAATCTTGCAATCAAATATCTTCCAAATTGAACATTCTCAACAAATTTGCAACCTTCACCCACAGCCTGAAAAGCCACCGAAATACTCGAACACCCAGTATATTTCTCTCCTGCAACTATTCAACCACCAACCCACGACAAAGGGCGTGAATGGTTAGAGGAACCAGTGGCACGAGTCTCCCCTGGCACAGAAATGGCAAATGTTGTATCTGTTATAGACCTCTTGGCTCCTTTCCGGCTATAACTGGCAGATGGTGGGTGCGATTAGCTGACTGCCACGTCGAAACTGTGCAAGGTGTAAGACGCGTTGTGCGTGGGACACCACCCACTGAGTCTCAAGGGCATCGCGAAGAGGCGAGGTGAGCGGGCTTGACCAGCGTGGGCCCTCCGACTGGGCCCAAAATTTGCAGCATCGGATATAGGTGTAAGTATAGGTAATAGGTATTAGGTATAGGTGTAATATCAGCTCCGTCACAGTCTCAATGAGAGAAAGAGAGACTGGTTGCCACGTGGATCAGTCGCGCTGCCATAATCTGGTTGGTGAAACGGTAATCAGTGTCGGGTTACCGTCTTTGACGGATTGGCAAAGGCTCGTAAAGCTTATTCTGCGCCAAGAAACGTGAAGTCAAGGTCTGTCGAAGTCACCGCGAACCACCCACCGCGAGGAGCCCTGGTCCCCCGGTGTTTACGTTACTGCGTGGCAACATGGCCGACGCCACCGGAGATCCTCCATCTTTTCTCCCCGGGCTTCCCGGGTATTTTTAGCGCCCCCATCCCCGAACGGATTTCCTCGCGGCAGTAAAAACTAGGAAAATGGGACCCCACTGTCGCTGGAATACGATATTTGTTGATCTTCTAGATGGCGCGCTGTTTAATCGGGATGGCTCGTCTTGTCGGTAAATGGAAATTAAAGGAAGCTGGGAAAAGAAGTGGAGGAAATGCGAGGGTGATATTTATTTTGCTTCTCAGGCTACCTTTGCCGAGCGTGTTTGCTATCCTGTCTGTCCGCCTATCGAATGGCAGAGAATATTTTCTTTTAGCGAAGATTAAGCTAGTTCCAATGGGAAGCGTGATTTTCGGAAGTTAGGAATAAATTCGCGGTCGATTAGGAATCGCGTGATATTGAAAAGCAGCTTTATATTTTTAATAGATTTTGTTGAGACATATGGAAAAGTTGGACAATTTTTCTTGTGAGCCATCTAAGTGAAAGATGTCAGTGTGCCTTAGATTTTACGTACGACAATTTTACAAGCTTCGTAATATATTACATCCCATATTGTACATATAATGAAACACATAAAATAGATTTGTCGTTAGAAATTAATTCACGATTATACCAATTATACCTCAAATATGCTTCATCCAATAAGCTTAAAGGCTAAATGAGAATTGTTCGTGTAATAATAGACACCCATAAATTAAAGGAGAAGCACCAGTACCTAATACGAAAAGTGTACAAACCCTCAACAGGGTTAACACCACTCAGGGTTAAAATCCACCCCCAAACGTCGGAGTACAACCATCTTACGCTACAGGATGTGATAAAATTTGACAATGCACAATTGTAAATGAACGCTATTATTTTCAATACGGATTCTCTCCTCCAATTATTCTATTTACTATCTTCCTGTGTATATCGTTAAATTAATAATGTAAGGGGTGTGATAAGGATGGTACACAGGAACTTGTGTCAAAAATGGTCAATAACTCAAAAGCATCTTATCTAGGGACAGGTTTATTTCACATTGTAGTCTCTGCTTAACTGCTCGAGTGTCTCAAAAATTACAGACGATTCGTTATTATATTGGAATATAATAGAATATTGTTTCAGTTTAACCCTTTCGCAACTACAGGTGACTATAGTCACCGGTCACAAAAATTGAGTAAAAAATTAAGACAAATGCTAACTTAGCTCTCTCTTCTCTTAGCTGTTTTCGTAAAGAATTGCAAGCCCTATTACGATGGTCAGATTTCCTTTTTCTATTTTCCTTCGTAAGATTTACTTCACGAGACCGAATGCTAAAGTTTGCACTATTATAACGTTACCATCTTTGACACGTCGCTTCGTTCTACGGGAGAGGCTTCACGGCTACGCCAGCTGTAGCTAAAGGGTTAAGGAAGGATCTAGAGTTCACGCGAGCAGAGAGTTACCAGCGATCCTTTTGTCGGCAGCCGATGAGGCCCGTTTGTCAGCAAGACAGGTTGGTCGGTTATTTTCTTACAATAACAGTAGCATATTATTATCCAACTTCCTCGCGGAAGACACCACTGGCCGTACAAGTTCGTAAAAGCAGATCACCGGTGAACCTGTTAACAGCCTGGCGGTTGCTAAATCCTATCCAACCCGGCTCTCTCGAGCATCCTCTCGGCAAATCCGCTGCAACCCCCGGCCACTTAGGCGGACCATAAAAATCCCTTAAAAGCTGCGAACGCGAAGCAGAAGTTGGAGCAGATGCAACGAACCCCGGGGAAAAATAATGGCCGCGGACGCTTCCACGTTACCCCGGATGGGCCAAGCGTGGGACATTAAATACCGTTCGTCATAACGATATATCTTTCTCCCCGGTGGTTAGGCATTTCGTGGCCGCGTATTCGGTTACAGGCCGCGTAGCAATCTCGCTGATTCACGAGACAACTCGCGCTAAACGACGTCGTTCAATTATATTTATATTTTTGCTAACGGCCCATTCCGGCCGGTTCGTGCCGGGCCTTTCGACGAGACGCCGACCCGGCCGCGTCTCTTTCCAGATAACGCGACGGCGGCGCGTGCATCCAAAAAGCTAGCCCGCGGCCGCCGCCCATGCAAACGCATCAAGATGCTCCGCGCCGTCCGCGCCGGTACGCGTCTCCTTTCCGCGTCCGCATGAAAACGACATGCTCCGTGGACGATGCCTTTCTGCCCGGCTCTGGACGCACGGCGCCGCGGACAGTTTCTTTTTACGCCGCATAGCCAGGCTGAATTCAAACGGCGCTGCGTCTCCCTGCTGTCCGCTCCTGGTTTGATAGTTTCGGGTAAACGTGGTGTACGAACGCGAACCGGCAGCGGGATATACCGACGTCGCAGACGCGGAATGTTGCGCGGTTAAAAGTGGTGGGCTGAAATTCAGGAAGTGGCGGCGAATGAGACCGTCGCGGGTCCAGGTCTGCTGCGCGGAATGAGAAATAGGGCCTCGATGGGACCGGGCATCGGGCGGGGTTTATGGGTGTACGTGGTTCTTTGACAGGCCCCAGCATTTTGGTTTTCTTTCGTGGATGGTTATTGATGCTCGGAAATTGCTCGTGGATTGTTCGTGGATTGACAATGACAGAGTGGTTGTGGATTATTGATTGTTGTTGTTGAAAGTTAGCCATTGATCGTTGGATAGTAGTTGCTAGTTGATAGTTGGATTGAGAAGTACGGTGGACATGACCAGGCATTGGGTGGGGTTTGTGGGTGTACATGGTTGTTTGACAGGCCCCAGGAATTTTGGTTCTCTTTGCTGGATGATAATTGGTAGTTACAAGTTACTCGCGAATTATCAGGTTATTAGAGATGAACGATGACAGTGGTTGTGGATTATTGGTAGTTGTCATTGAAAGTTAGCCAATGATCGTTGAAAAGTAGTTGTTAGTTGATAGTTGGATTGAGAAGTAGACTGGATTGGACCAGACATTAGATGAGGTTTATGGGTGTACATGGCTATTTGACAGGCCCCATTTTTGGTTCTCTTTGCTGGATGACGATTGGTGATTAGAAGTTTCTCGTGCATTATTAGATTATTCGAGGTAAACGATGTCAGTGGTCATGGAACAGTGGTCGTGGATTATCGGTAGTTGTCATGGAAAGTTAGCCATTGATCATTGAATAATAGTCATTAGTTGTTAGTTGAAATGAGAAATAAACTGAATGGGACTAGGCATTAGGTGGGGTTTATGGGTATACACGGTTATTTGACAGGCCCCATTTTTGGTTCTCTTTGCTGGATGACGATTGGTGATTAGAAGTTTCTCGTGCATTATTAGATTATTCGAGGTAAACGATGTCAGTGGTCATGGGTAATCAGTCGTTCTCATTGAAAATTGGCCAATGATCTTTGAGTGGTACTCGTTAGTTGTTAGTTGTATTGAGAAGCTTTTCATTTCTGCTTTTATATTAAGAAGAAATCTGTGCAACTGGGGCTTTCATTTCCTTCAAAATCCTGTGCCTTAAAGAGCTAAAAATGTGATAAGGTATGATCGTTCAAGTTAGATGAAGCTAAATATAAATCCAGCTGTAATAAATACACTAATTAAGTTCTTGCTCAAATCTTCCTCTCGTTTCCTCGTCCAATTCTGCCATCAGAATTCAATGGAAATTCATTGAAAATTCAATGGAGAACGTTCCAACGTAATTCGAAGCCTTTCCCTCTTGTCAGCCTCCTCCCGTCCAATTAGCGAGCTTCAAACGAAATTTTAATTAAGAAACATTTACAAGTCGCGACAGGTACTGCTATCTATTAACAAGATATTAACAATCGCTTAAAATCGCAAATCTTGACGCACTCGCGTTCACAGTAACACCCCGAAGGCCATTTACACGCGTAATACGCTCGTATATCCGCGATCCGTTTCCTGGTTCACGATCTTCCCTGTCCCCCGGTATCGTTACTAAACGTATCATCCCACCCTACGCAATTACTCGTGCTCGTGTAAACAGGTACCTGTCGCAATAACGATGCAAACGAGCGGCCATCGGACATCGATACGAAACCCTACACCATGTCGCGTTCTTCCTCTGCTCGTCAAAATTTACGCAGTCACTTGGACCGATCCCGAAGACCATTTCGCCCGACGACACTTGTTCCCGGTCGTTCGGAGAAACGAACGAACCTCCCAGAATCTCTCTACTCGGCTACTCGTAATTCCGCTGGATCGACGCTGAATTTCGCGAATCGGCGTCACTGAGTGTCGTTAACGACGAGTTGTAAATTCGTCCGACACTTATGGCTTACGCCATGACAAACGACGATGCGCCATTACGGATTAAAATTAATACGATAAAACCGCGTCGATGGCCAGCTCGTGATTGACTCGTACGTGACTTCCTGATAACGAAGCGCAAGTTTTACGACCGATTATAGCCAGTGGTGTACGTAACATCTGGTTCCTCTGGATGACGGATTTTTCTGATCCCGTAGTTCCACTGCATACCTGCACTCAGCCGAGGCAAGGGATTCAGCGAGGTTATAAATAAAAGCCACCAGTGCCGGCAGCTATTGATAATGCAAGATCTACTGGCTAAGTTATGTTGCTCTGGGATGCAGAACGGGATAGGCAAAACTCAGCCTACGGGCTGAATACGATTCATCGTGCCTCGTCCAACTCCTCTCGACACTGGCAACGTAATCGAAGCTGAGATACAAACGAGGTTAGAGTCCTTCGTTATTCCCAAATCTGACGAGTCTCTCTTACCACTGTCAATTTTACGACTCTTTATGTTTAGGTCGTGTTTAAATTACATCGACCAGATGCGGTGGTCGGTCAAGGTTACATCCTCTTTAGCACTTTCGGCTCTTTTCTGATCGTGAGAAAGGCGAACAACGCTTGCGAGTTGGGTACATGTGCTGTCACGCAAGGGAAGGAAGCTGAAGTCTATTGGTCGAGGGATAATGTACACAAGATAGGATATCTCTGTCAACATTTCAGACGAACCTATACCTACACCTATAATCCACACTAGGCCAGATTTGTTTTATCTGTGCAACCTCTAGAACAACTTCCAGACTCACCATCAGACCTGTTCGTAGCCCAACGAAACTGTCAGGATCACAGTAGCAGTAGCTACCCTCTGTCTATCTATTATCGTAATTATATCAGGACAATTTGGCGAAGAACAGACATTGGTCACCAAAAGGTTAGCAGAGGAAGACAAACGAGAAGCTCGCAGGTCACGGTTTGCTCGTAGGCTAAAAGGAGTCCGGGTTCCCGCGGGAGGTTAAAAGCTAAAGGCTCGCAGCCACGCTAGGAACAGGATTCCGAAGTTTAATGACAACTCGGTGTCACGGTGTGCGGCGCTGTTATTGAAAACGCCGACGATGTTGGCCCGTCGATAACGGTCCTCCGAGATTGCCTTCGGATAATGCTGTCCAAGGAGGATAATCGCGGCTGTCCCGATGAAGTTGTGCGGCAGGAAAAGTCCACGGGAATCGGGATACCCCGAGTCGATGAAGACGCTCGTTCAACGTGTATTAATCATACGTCCGGGGAATCCGACTGTCCGCGAGGATTGGACATTAACGTCGATGCTTAATTGCCCGCGCAAAAAATCTTATTGCCTGATGAATTATTGCGAACGTGGTTCTTGGCACTTGCCTGTTGCTTCGAGTTAGAGGTTCTCAGTTGGCGCTGCAGTCGCCGGCTGGGGGCGCGAGTCGCGTCGAGGCTTGGCAGATTGAGGTTAGGTTCGCTTCGTCGCGCATACGAGGCTCGAGCAGGACTCGCGTTTGGGAAATATTGCAAAAATTTTGCTGGATATCTTGTTCAACGTGAAAAAGGAACTTTGCTTACGATATGCTACGAGACTCGTGGTATCGGTCAAACACGAGTGTTATGGGAGAGAGGTATAGTTCGTGGATAGGGTAGAATGTAAACAAGAGGAGCGAGGCTCGATACTCATCTTCGCAAATGTTTTTCTGTTTCAGTTGCGTGTTATTCTTCGCCGAGTTCGCACGGAATGGTTTGCTGTGTGTCGACGTGTCCCAACGTGTTCGACGCTGTTGATTATGGCACGCGGCATTGGAACCTAAATCGTAAGGTAAGTGGTTAATAGTAAGAATATTTGTTAACTTTCGTTAATTATAGAGGTTAATAGGAAATTGTTTCGTTGGTGTCATATTTGAGATTTGGTTTGACGAAGATTTTAGAGATCAGTTGTAGAATAATTGTTACGTTTTATTAAATACGAAGGTTAATAGGGAATTACTTCGTTGGTGTCATATTTGAGGTTAGGTTTGACAAAGATTTTAGCGATCAGTTGTAGAATAATTGTTACGTTTTATTAAATACAAAGGTTAATAGGGAATTACTTCGTTGGTGTCGTTGAGGTTATGTTTGTCGAAGGTCCTACAGTTGAATGGTAGAATAATTGTTATTATTAAATATGAAGGTTAATAGGGAATTATTTTTTAGCGTCGTTAATGTCATATTTAGAAAAACTTATGGAAATTATTATTAATATTCCATCAGGGTAATGAACTGTGTGCTAAAATTCAATCATAGGAAGTTCAGAATAACCAACAAATTTCCCATACATACCAATAGTCTTCATTTTCCTAACCTCACCAATCTCCTACGATAAAATAATTCGTTGTGAAGAATTCTCACAGAATAAATGATTCAACGCTACATTTTCCAAAAGCCAATCTTTTCGAATTAAACAAAATGGCACCCAATCTCTCAAATTAAAACTCGACCATAGAAATTCCCAAGGTAGCGAATTTTCAATGCCACACTACCTTCTTCCATTACTTCAAACTTAATCTTCCCAAAGTTACTCCAACGGTACTTTCTTCTTTCATCTCAATCTACATTGCAAACAATTCTCACGAAATGCAAAAATGTCGCACAGGAGACCTCAAAAGGAGGCTTTCAAAAATAAAAATTCAGCCATAAAACGTTCCTAACCTCAACAGCGCTTCGACTCAACCATACCAAACCCAAACCGATCGAAACATGGTTTGGAACCTCTGCAATTCCTCCTGATGTACAGGAACGTGGCCTAAAAGCTGTTGAAGGTTCTGAAAGGTGCTCGGGTTCCGTGATGGACTGCTCGCCCACGCGTTGTAATTCGATAATTGATACGGTGCCCGTTGCTTTCATTATGCGGGAACGCGTTCGTAAGTAACGCCGGCCGAGCGTACAAATTACTCCGCGCGGATTTTCCCTTTTGCGTTGGCCCGCACGCGACGACGGGACGGCAATCTCGATCAGGAAGTGGGAACTGGTTTCGCGTGGGCGGCTAACACGCAACAGTTGAGCCAGTTATGCGAGGAATCGGTCGCGGCCAGACGGTGAAATAGAGCGACATGCCACGGGCTGTTCCTTCGCCAACGGGGGGATGAACCCTGGACCAGCGCGCGTCATTCGACCATCTTCTTCCCATCGCTTCTTATTCTTCTCCTTGCTACCGCCGCGAGTTCACAGGTGGGAAAAATGGCGGCGGATCGGAGAAATAAACGAATCTCAGAATGAACGGTCGTTGGGATGGAAAATGAAAGTTGCTAAATATGGAGGTGTGTACCATTAGAGCCGCGACGTGGTATGCGAGATCGGTACGCGTATTAAGATGATTAGAAAAATGGAACTTAAATATTATTAATGGAATGATAAGCATGGTTAACCAGCGTGATTAATATTCGAACGCGATCTGCATAATTGGATGTGATTAATGTGCTACGTTGGTAGAATTAATATGTAGTTGTTATTAATGAAGTATTAAATGTGGCTAGCAAATGTAATTAATATTCAGATGGAATTAACATGGATTTGAGGGGCTTCGGATATTTCTGTGGTTTTAATTTTGGAAATGTAATTGGGGATGTTTTCGAAGAAGGTTCACAGGTTCACAGGTTCGTACACCCTTTATAGGAAATTTTCATTTGATATATGCTTGGTCTCTATTGGAACTAACTTTTCTGATGTATTAATTCGCCATTTTGGCCTGTGAGCCTTACTTATTTATTTTAAACGTGCATTTAGGTAATGGCAGATCGGTAGCTTCAATTTTTAATAACGTAACGAATATTTTGTCACATACAATTTGCCAGTCGAAAAAGCTCTTACTCTAGATCTTCAAATTCTAGTTCAGAATTTTTTAATTTTTGGAACGAACGATATTTTCTTCGTCTGTTAATTTCACATCGATATCGATATCCAAGATCAGGTGGAATGTAACAGTGACACTCCGACATTCGTTAATTAAGGCGAGGATATTGCTTGTAATAGAACGTGAATGTTTTAATCAGATGACGAATCATAAGCAGCGCCATCAAACTCCTAATGAAGCTACTTGCGATATCGGCGAAACGTCTTAATACTCTTGCAAAATGACAGGGCTTACAGATGGTATTAGCTCTATTCTCCAAGGCATACCGAGGAAATTAAGTTCTGGATCCTCATAACAGTATCTCTTCCGTCCTCTCTCGTGCGCTATAGTTTCAGAATATCGAAGCAGTACAGTACAAACGTCTAATCAAATATTCACAGTCGTACTAGATCCCTAGTCATGAAACACGAGACAAAAGGCTATTTAGGATGGAACGTGTCTTCCAAAATAAAAGTCCTACAGTAAAATTTATTTAAAAAAAAAAAATTTGAGCAACGCGAATTTGCATAACACATGTACATTGTATACTATACACGACTCATTATTCTCGAGATAATTCCACAAAAATCATAGTAACGACTCCTATTATTTGAAGGAAATCGACTACCATCTCGCGACACACAATAGAACTATTAAATCCGATCCACACACACACACACACGTATATTGCTATTGGATTTTCATAGGAAAAGTAGAAAATCAAACATGGCAGCTCACTTTCGTCGATCTATCGAACTGTCGTTGTACGATATACGTAGAACGGAAAACGGAGAAATAGGAGTGCGTAAAAAGACCGCTAGAGGCGCTCGCGTCGGCCGTGTTGCCAACCGTAGGTAGATTATATTCCCAAGAAGATATCCTGACGCACCAGAAGCTCGACAAGCCTCTCCTCTCATCTCTTCCCGTATCTACGCATACCCGGTGTCGAAAAGATTCCTGCGCCCCTCTATCAACCTCCCTGAATCTCAAGCCCTGAGCCCGCCTAACTGCGCGCAGTACATACCCGGTTCACGAATAAATCACGCGATCGGCAGCGAAACGAGTGCTCGTAATTCCCGGTATCAATCGAACAAGAGGCCCTCTCTTCCGTGGCTGGCTGTTATCAAACCGATCCCTAAGTCAATCTCTGGACGACGATCGATCCGAGGGGGATTACGCGCGGCGTTCACGCTCGATTCCATAAATCCGTCGCGGCGGTTCCGCGCGGAACGCCGTGGCAAGATCAAGAGGAGTGGAGGATCGCGAGACACGGGAAGACGGATCGGCGAAACGAGCGGCGCTCGATGTACGCCGATGTTCGACGAGGAATGCAAGAGCCGGTACCGAGCTAACCTTCTAACTACGGTAGTCCGTGTATGTTCGAAGGGGGATTGGTGGAATTTAATGGAAGCTAATGGTTATAGCTTCGGGTCTTATAGTGCTCCTAGGTCTCCGGAGAATCCGGAGATCGTATCCGTTTTTGTCTTTCGTGCCTTCGAATCCGCGGCCCCTATTGATAGCTCAGGGGACGCGTGTCCCGTTACGAACTTCGATGGCTCCGGTAAAAGTGTCTCCCGAAGATTGGATATATCGATATCGAGTTGGCTCAAGGGGTTGTAATAAATGTTGCAGTTCCACTGGATGTCGGGGACGGTGGAGAAGTTCGGAGTGGAGCGTTTTATCGATGCCGGAGTCGACGAGTCGAGGATTGGGACAGCCGGCTGTGGCAGAGGATCGTCGATGGCAGAGGTTTGTATGCCCCGTTGCGAATATATTTGGAGATTGGGGATAAGAAACGTCGCGATGTTTCGAGAATTTCTCGATATTCTTAGTCCCCTCGGGATGGCTAGATCGGAAATTAGGAATAGGTTCCCATTTTCTACTCGTAGGGTCGTCAGTGATGCAGGGGTGTGACAGCCTTTTGGACACTTTGCAATACTATACTCGTTACAAGAGGCATGTACACATTGTTCTCTAATCCTAGGAAAGATGTAGCGATTATGCTAATGGGCAGTGATCAATTGCTCGATAAAGCAGAGCACCTACGATATCTCACGGTGCTCTTTGACAGCTGGGTATGGGAGAGGATCGTGAATGCAGAAGCTTGTATATATCTGGAGATTTTTGTAATTCTTAGTCGTCTCGGATGCGTAGATCGAAATTGGAAATAGGCTCCGTAAGAGTCACTTGTTCATCCCGTTAGGGACTCCTTGACAGGTGGATATGGGAGTGTTTCGCGGAGATGTTCGTCAAAGGAGAAATTAACGTTAAGGGGCATCTCGAAATATTCGAGAAACGCGGTACACGGATGTGTAGCCTCTGTACTTGCTTTTATGTCTTTTGGAATCACGCTCGAATTAACGCTGCAGCTATTAAACCAGTTGAAATGACTTCCAGATATTTTATTCTTGCAATTGCTGAGAACATTCCGTTGCTTCCCACGGAGTTGGCAGAAACTAGCCTATCTATTCGACGATTATTATCGTTATCCTTAACTAACATATAAATCTTAACTTCGTTTTTAATTTCGCCATAATTTCGGTGGTCAGTGTCCTCTGAAGGTCATTATTCGTTAAAACACGAAAATCATGATCTCAGGCGTAATTTTTAATGAAAAGAAAAATTGACGAAATTATACGGAACATGGTACATTGTTGGAGCAAGCAGAATATCGGAATCCATCGAAAAGACGGAAGAAATGGTCTCATCGGAGTAGTCGGGTCCCTCAGCAGCAATTACGAGCGTGACGACCCGGCCGGGAGACGCACCGCGTTACAATTTATCGGGGGTCAGCCGGAGGCCATCGCGCGGCATCAAAGTCGCCAATTTCTCGTGCGAGTCCCGCCAAATAATGGCTCGGTTGTCCGCCGCGATTTATTCCAAGCATATAACGCGAAACGAGCCGTTAACAGCGTTCAGAAGTGCACAGGGGCCGGGAGCGGCCGGGGGGAGGGAAGCTCCCTCTAATTACCGTGGAGAAGTCGAGGCCGCGCCGCGGTACGCGGCGGTGTACGCGAATTCCAGGAAGGTTCGGTGAATCTAATAGAATCTAATGGGTATTGCCGCGGAGAGGTTAAAGCCACGGAGAGTTGACGCTTGTTCCGTTGAAAGGACAACCCGTCCTGTGAATGGAGACTTAAATACGTGTCCCGTTAGTGCGCGCCACCGCCGTCGCGGCGCTGCTGGATCTGGGACCTCTTGCCACCGACCGCGTCGCGCATCTCGCATATTTCCCTCTGGGGACCAACCTCTCGCGGTTTTACGCCCCGGGTGGGGAAAAATTCGTTTCACAATTACCGACAGCTTCTTCCTTCAAGCCAGCTTCATCACCCGGTATGTGGAACGAGGAATGCTGGAATCACGGTTTTCATTAGCCAGGCAAAAATACCCCGTTTGCGGGCCCCGGTGATTTATTCGCGGCTGCATATGTTGCATTGATTGGCGAGGTTATGGTATTCGGCTGCACTAGGTGGCAGGATAGATGAGTTTCGTTGAACCTCCTTGGCTTTTACCGGGGTTACCGAGACTGTTAGGGTAACTACAGTGGGTGTAGAATAGGGGTGGTTTTTAATATTTCTCGTTTCGATTGTATTGGTTTGGTAAGATAAAATTTACCATCGTGCTTAAGTCAGGATTTTAGGAATAATGGTAGTAGTTATATTTATATAGGGTGACCCAAAATTTACGCATACGAGAAGTAATTTTAATGGGAAACAGAGGGTTTTAATTCAAAATTGTTAATATTGCTTAACAATATAGCGCTCCATTTTTAATAACCCTAACCTGTCAACTGTCATAGTGTCTTTCTTGTTTGGTTGGCAACACTTTACCGTACAAATAGCGCAAAATTCAAATCATGCGTGAATTTTTCGACATCCTTTGCTATTTCCAATTACAAGAATTTACATGGAAGCCATTGTTCTTGCGTTATAGAAATTATTATGCAATATTATTTATACTTATAGCTTTTCTCAGTATGATAATTAATATTATTTCGTGCACTCATTTATTGTCGCCATATTTCATTATTTATTTCGTTTCATTTAAATCGTTGCCAATTGTCCACTGAATATCAGAAAAATCCGCAAATCAGCGGAATTAATTATTAGCATCGTTCATTACCATTCAAATAGGCTCCGCGATATCTATCAAGCCGGGAGCAATGGAACCCCCCGATAACTCAGGGAAAAGTCAAACGGGATAAACAAAATTGCACGTCCGAGTCGCGACTATTCCCCTTTCGCGGCAATAAAAAACAATTTCTCCGGCGATAATAAGTTACAAGCAACTCTGCTTCCTATCCGACAGCCCCGGATTTATGCGATCGCCGGCGATACTCTCGCGGCGCCCTTCCAGCTGACAGCGGTAGTATAACCCGTGACAAACGTTCCGTTGCTTTCGAGGGAAACATCGAACTCTTGGAACTGGTCGATATTTCCATCGGTGTATCGCGGTTACATAAAGACGTGCGTGAAATGGGCTGTGCGCGATTATCATTCGCGGGACGATTCAGAAAATCGCGACTGGCAGAAAGTAGGCGCCTGCTGATTCCCTGGCCGACAGCCAGGAGCACCGCGGTCCCACACTCCGGACTTCCAGGAGACCGAGACCCGCTGGAAAGAGCCCTGGTATCGATCTCTCGAAACGGTGTACCGTCGAGAAGTGTCTCCTGGGCGTGTTTAGAGCGGACACGCTGATAAATAAGATAGTCACGTAGCGTGAAGTATGCGAGTTCTTTCGTTCGGTCGGGCCAACCATCGACTCGAGAAATCGACGTATCGATAATCGTCTGATGAATTCTTGCGGATATTTTTATTTTTATTTTCTTCGTTTCAGTGTCGGATATTATATGCAAAATACTTAGATGTTTCGTGGATTCGATAACGTCGACTTTTGGAAATTTGGAATTGTCATACGTGTGTAGTATTGATATATTTAGGTTTTGGGTAAATTTTTGGTTTCCTCTTCGTGCGGTGTGAGATTTATTTAATTATAAGAGAAGTGAATAAAATTTTGGGAATTTGGGAGTTTTATAGGAGAGCAGTGAATTTTGAAATGTAGGTGCTTCAGGTTTTCTTGTGTAAAGTATTCAGACGTTTCGTGGATTCGATAACGTCGACTTTTGGCAATTTGGAATTGTCATACGAGTGTTGTGTGGATATATTTAGGTTTTGGGTAAATTTTTGGTCTCCTCTTGGTGTAGTGTAAGATTTATTTAATTATAGGAGAAGTGAATAAAATTTGGAGGATTTGGGATTTTATAGGAGAGCAGTGGATTCTGAAATATGGGTGCTTCAAATTTTCTTCTGTCACGTGGAATTTATTTTAGGATGGAATAATTGATTAAAAAGGAATTGTATAACCAACGAGTTGCAAAATTGCTCGATGAATTTATCACGTATGAGATAAATGGAACAGGTTTCCCTATAGTGCGTGCATTTGTTCGTTTTCTTCTTTCTTATAGTACATTATATATTTTAATTTACTTTATTATCGTAGAAATAGTTGAAAGGAAGTTGTATATCTCCCGAGTGAAGGAATGGGACAGTAAAGTTATCCCATATAGGATGAATGAAACAGGTTTCCCACTATTGCTAGTGTAATTCCTTTTTTCTTCTCCTTTATGTACTACATAGTAGAATTTAATTTGCTTTCTTATGAAATCCAAAAAAGGAATTTCTATATTGCCTGCTTTTACATCCTTTTTATACCTAATAAATTATACACTCAGATTTGCCTTACAAGCACCCATAACTAATATGAAACTGGTCTCATGGCAAGTCTAAAATACAGTAACATTATTATTACGAGCAATTAATTTTTCTATTCATTTCCTCCTCAATAAAGTAACACCTTTTTCCTCCAAAATATCGAAAAATCGAATCACTGATGAAATAAAGTACTATAAATCACATAATCCACCTGTATAACGAACACGCGCATACACACACACACAGTTGTGTAATTTACATAATAAAGGAATTACTTTGACGTCAGTGACACCAATTTAGTCCCCAGAAACACCAATCGGACCCCCACTATGACACCTCAGCCCCCCTCTGGCTTTTCTTCAGGCCGCAAAGCCGAAACTTTTCCGTCCCACTGAAATTCAAATTCCCACGCGATTCGCAGTGACAACGGGTAAGCTAAACGGCTGAAATTCCTCAGAAACACCTAGTCGACCGACTCACCTCTCCTCTCGTCCAAGGAGTGTCCCTCCGGTTCCGCTTGATCGTCGAAATGCTCACGCGTGCCCCACATGCGAGTAACCCGTGGCGATCGGGCATTAAACGCGAATTCCCATCGTAAAGCGGCCTCTGTCGGCGTGGTTGGTCGGAAGGATAATTTTACTACTAAATTACTCGCACTCGCCGATAACCGGCGACCGTTAGCCAGCGAGACAGCAGCGCGACGCAAAGAAGTAACAATTAGCCTGGCGTCTCGTTCCTTTTTCGTCGCGAAACGATCGCTGCACGCGAAGCAGGGGGCGAGAAGAAATATTAGCATCCTTTGCCGGCAATCTCCTCTCCGGACACCTCTTGACCGTGTCTATCGCGGACAGGTTGCTTCCCAGGCGTCCGTCTCTATGCCCGATGATGAATCCAGTCATTAGCCCGATCCTCGTTCGATCGTCGTCGCAATGATTAGCTTCGATCGTTGCCCAGTCGTTACTGTTCGCTCTGGGCTAGGGGTTAATGAGTCTATACGGCCCTGGTCAGCCGGGTTATTTCGTTTTCGCAGCGGGATGCGACCTAGAGTCCGTCTCTCACCGAGCTTCCGGTCCACCGTGTCTTCCGACTATCTGGGTTCCGTTCTTTCCGAGTCTTCTGCGAGTGTTATCCGGGTTAGAGTATGGTGTCTTTTATTCTTTTCCTGTTTCTGTTTTAGTTGATATTGCAGTGGGTAATGAGCTAAAGTCCTTCGACTCTCACCGATCTTCCAGTCTACTGTGCCTTTGGTCTATCTGGGTTCCGTTCTTTTCTAATTTCGTACGTTTTTGATTTACTTTATCTTTGGTCCATTTGGGTTTCGTTCTTTCCGAGTTTCCTACGCGTGTTGTTTGGGTTAGTCTATGGTATTTATTCTCTTTTATCGGTTTTAGTTGATACTGCAGTGGGATGCGACCTAGAGTCCTTCGCCTGCCCTGTCATCTATTTTCTGGTCTACTGTGTTTTTGGTCTATTTGAGTTCCGTTCACTCCGAGTCTTCTACGAGTGTTATCTGGATTAGACTATGGTGTCTTTTATTCTTTTCCTGTTTTGATTTTGGTTGATATTGTAATGTGAAGCGACCTAGAATCCTTCGCCTGTCACCTATCTTCCGGTCTACTGTGTTTTTAGTCCACCTGGATTTCATTCCTTCTGAGTTTACTCTGTCTTTGGCCCATCTGGGTTCCGTTCTTTCCGAATTTCTCACATTTTTGATCTACCCTATCTTTGGTCCATCTAGGTTTCGTTCTTTCCGAGTTTTCTACGAGTGTTATCTGAGTTAGCCTATAGTGTCTTCTCTTCTTTTCTAGTTTTCATTTTGGTTGATATTACAGCAAGCAGCAACCTAGGGTCTTTTGCCTCTCTCTGATCTTTCAGCTTACTCTGTCTTTATCTATCTATCTTCCGTTCTTTTCAAAAGATATTGCAGTGAGAAGCGACTTAGAGTCCTTCGCCTGTCACCTATCTTCCGGTCTACTGTATTTTTGGTCTTCCTGCCTTCTGTTCACTCTGAATCTTCTACGAGTGTTATCTGAATTAGACTATCGTGTCTTTTCTTTTTGTCCGGTTTTGGTTTTGGTTGATATTGTAGCAGGAAGCGATCTAGAATCCTTTGCCTGTCACTTATCTTCTGATCTACTGTGTCTTTAGTCTATCTAGGTTCCGTTCTTTCTGAATTTACTCTGTCTTTGATCCACCTGGGTTCTGTTCTTTCCGAATATCTTACATTTTTGACCTACTCTATCTTTGGACCATCTAGGTTTCCTTCTTTCCAAGTTTTCTATGAGTGTTATCTGAGTTAGCCTATAGTGTCTTTTCTTCTTTTCCAATTTTCATTTTGGTTGATATTACAGCAAGCAGCAACCTAGAGTCCTTTGCCTCTCTCTGATCTTTCAGCTTACTCTGTCTTTATCTATCTATCTTCCGTTCTTTTCAAATTTTCTACATGTGTTATCTAACTTAGACTATGGTTTCCTTCATTTTCGACCGGTCGATTTCACAGCCCATAGTTTCTTGGACCACGGGACTATAGAGGTATACTCGACTTGGACGTTCGATAATTCTCACGAATAATTCAAAACTTCTCGCGCGTTCGTTTCAAACATTTGAAATCTCGTTTAGATTCCCGGCGAACTTAATCTCCATGTTGCTCTGATAATACGTTACAGTATATGTTACACGCGAAATTTGTTTGTTGCCGAGAAAGACACCGAACCGAGGTGATAATGCGTTGATTTACAAGCGTAATAAGCGATAACGATTTGACGAGACAGCTGAGCGCGAGTTTAATTTAAGGGAATGGTAGGGAATGTCCGCGGAGGATAATGATGATTATTTAGCAGATTACCTGCTCTAATAATGGGATCGGTATATCCGTGGCTAGATGCGTTTTAATATAACTCATAACTGCCGGGGAAAATTATAAATCCGCGGCAGTCACGAGCTTTTCATTTGCTCGGCTGAAATGAAACGCCGTGAAATTTGACATTCTTCAACGTAATGCGCGAGAAATCTCGGATTACCGGATGACTTAATACCGTTTCAACCTCGGAACTTCATACAGCCACCGTACATTCTTCGGATTCACTCGTGATTCTTATTATTACCGACCTTTTATTATTTTCATTTCGCGATTTTACTCTCGATGACACTATTCTCCGAGCCGCGGGCAAAGCACGCTTAAAATACCTTCGTAGGGAGAGACTAAGGGGGGCTGGTTTTAAGTCCAGATATAGCGTAGCTTAAAAATGAATGGAATGAGAATTTTTAGATTTAAACGAGCCTTCAGCTCGATTCTCGTTGTCCGAGATAGCACTGCAGAGTTCCGAGCGGAAATGGAGCTATTTTATAAATGAGATTTCCATTTTGTCAGTATTTATTTAGTATAAAACCCACTTTGTAATTCGCAAATCAATCGGTACTCCGTTTTCATAATTGTCCAAAGCAGTTGCAAATTTACAGCAATTCTTTAGTCATTCTAAATAAGTATATTAACCCTTTTATTACTGCGGGTGACTATAGTCATCGGTCACGAGACACCATCTACACACGATGGGTGACTATAGTGATATAGCTACAAACATTGAACTTAACTTAAAAGATTAAAACAAGTTCTACCGTTCCTCTAAGCTCTCTTCGCAAAGAATTGCAAGCTCTATTGCGATTAGTCAATTTTCCTTCTTTCTTCAAGAGATTTGCGTCAAAGGACCGAATGCTAAAGACTGCATGATCGTAATGTTTCCATCTTAAGCGAAAGAGATAAGAAGAGTGTATATAGATACTATGCAAAGCTAAAAAGATAACCCTAATTCTAGCTAGCCAGGGCAATTATATTTTCAACTGTACAGAATTATTGGTCAAAGTATAGTGATCAAACCCATCACCCTACAGACTTCGTAAAACAACAGCTACAGGAGTATATGTACTAGTATGCAGGGATATGTTTGATTGAATAAAGTAGGAACAAAGGTTGTTGATAATTCCAATATATTTTATTTACGAGCTAAAGAGACCTAAGAGTAAAGATACAAACTAAAAGATTAAACTAATTACGCAATCCACACTCGCACATCAACTCTTCGAATTATCACCGACTCGACTTTCTTTCCAACCTCGTATCGCACTTTCACCAACAGGACTGTCCTAGGACAGCCTTTGCACCTTTATTTTAAATCTTGCACTCTGTCTTCTTTCATCCTCAAACTTTCTTCCTCGATCACGTATTTCCCATAGCCTCGCTCTCGATGGGTCACGTACCCTAAACATTCAGGTGCCATTCGTTCTTCATTTGCATTCCATACAGTCATAAATATTCCGTTCATCCGATCCTTGCACGCGATCACTCATTCTTCCACTTTCAGGCGTCGCTCTAAACATTCAATTGGAACCCTAGGTTTCTATTTATTGCTCGTCGCCAGTTAGACAGGCCCAAAGGTTCCTTTGCCCTAACTCTCACACTTAAAATTCCTACGTGTATATCCCCAGGTACCCAATTTTCGTATAAATAAATATAAAATAATTATTAAAACCGTACCAATGCTCTTCTGAAAATTGGTATCAATTTTTATTCGCGTAGAAATGCGATTGTACAGGTAGATTTGTCATTCGTCCATTTACCTGTTCTCATCCGTGTGCAATAAATTCGTGTCAGTTGTTACCTGTCGATTTCGAAGCGCATTTATCCCCATTTTTACGCCATTGGTCAGCCTCGTGTGTCATTCTTAATGTTCCATCGTGATGTGATTTATATCGTCATTGACAACGACTTGGTCATCGACAGGCAAGAAAGGGAGGAAGTCGGTATCGAACGTGACATTATAAAATAAATCGCTCCACCAGACGAAAGAAGCTTAATTACTCGCGATGAGACGTAAAACGAACGGCCCCGAGCGTAATATTATTTTATACGCCGCATTACGTGTAACGTTACATTTTATGGCGAAAATGTTAATCTCGCCCGGGGAGTCAGCGAGAGTTCGAGCTTCCTAGGTGTTTTATTCCTAGTTTCGTTTAAAGTACCGGGATAATTATACCATTATCAATTTTGTACGCTCCGCGTATTCTTTCGGCGCGAGATTAGCTTCTTATATTAAATCTCATTAGTTTAAATAAACTGTGGCTGAAAGGCTGCCAGTTCCCGAGGCCTTAATGGCGGTTCGAGGGTAATCTGCCTGTTTTAGCGAGCTGGCTTCTTGCTTAAACTGTGCAAACTTCTTGCCTTTCGTCCTTTTGTTATCACGCTTTGCATTTGATATTTTAATCAATCCCTTCGTTGGAGTGTTCTCGTATTTGGCGAGAAAGTTCGAGAAATTCTGCGTAAATTATTCTTGGTGGTTATATGTGGTAAGAGCAAGCTGCATTTGTCATTGAGCTTGCAGGTATTTATTTATTTGTTTATTTATTTACGGGTTAAAATCCCCTTGTAAACAAAGAGGATTATATGAAAATTTTTACAATCTGTGTAATCGATATTGCAGAAAATTACAGGCGTTCATAATAGTTATATTCTTATGTAAATTCTAATAATTTTACTCTTTTCTATGAATTCTTGAATATTTGGTTAATTCGATGGTTTTCTCATTGAATCGTTCGTTAGAAATTCGATGAAAATATTTTAGGGGATGTAATTTGAGAACGTGGGAAGAGATTTATTTGGTATGACACCGATTAGCTAGGAATTCCAAGCATAAGTGTTATGAACCCCTTGCACTATTTTCACGAGTCTGATTCGTGATGAAAATTTTTGGTCAAACTTGAATATCACGAGTCTGACTCGTTATCGATATTTCGGGCCGAACATGAATATCACGAGTCTGACTCGTTATCGACATTTCAGGCCAAACATGAATATTGACCGACCGTTCAGGCATACGGGTTTGGCACGGCTTTTTACAAGTTTCAGCGTAGTGCAAGGACTTAAGGTGTTATCTGTAGCGATATAACGCAATATAGCATAAAATAAATAGAGTACTATATATAAAATAGTAAATTTAACATGACGTTATTTTCAATGTATTATTCAGTACACACGCGTACTGATAAAGCTAATCTCTCGAAAAGCCTTTTACGAGTACCTGAACATAGTAGACATAGATAATACTAATTTTAGCGATACGACGAAGCCAATTAAATATTAAGATATTAAATAATTAAGATTACAGTTCTATCTCAATACGAGTATATACTTATACCAATTACCAGAAGGAAAATTCAGAGATCAGTCATTCCAACTAGATTGGCAGTTCCAGAGTTAAAATTAAAAATTAGTCAAATAAGTAGATAAATAGTAAAAGCAAAAGTACCATAATTCCACTAATAACCGAGACCACGTTAGCGGACCTAACCTCCTGCATACCAAAGTATACGGGAATATAAAATTCCCTTTCACAGATGATCCTCCATCTTTGACGATATTAATACAATGATATTAATAGCCCTTAGAGCATGCGTCTGACGATTGATTGAAAAGCATAATTGAAACGAGTGGAAAGAACGCGTTGAGGCCGCGACGTCTCGCAGAAGACCATCATCATCGCCGTAATGGCCGCCGTTCCCTTATTCGGCGGTTTTCCCTCCAGATGTCTCGTCCGTCGGCCATGCACGGCCACGAGACAACGGATCAGCGTAACTGAAAACTAATCGTGCATCGGGATCTCGAATTCATTAGCTCGAAAAGACAACCGGATCCGGAATCCGCGCTCGCGCTCGCCAGGCACACGTGAATCATCATTAACGACGACACGCCGCGTCATTTTTCATCGGCCGATACGTTAACGCGTTAATAGCCGATCCGCGTTATCTTCTGGCTGGCTTTTACTCGGATTCGACGGAGCTACGCAACGGATATAAATAATCGGTACAACTCATCGGTGCCGGCTAAGCACCTGTAAGCTCCCTCCAATTTTCGCGTCAGACGCCGCGCTCCAAGGATGAGATCTGGCTTTCGGATGGCGAGGAGGATGGGTCCGCGTGCTGGAACACGAGGCGTGGAAGGTTAACGCGTTTCGTGTTTGCGGCAAATTTTTAATCCGAGTGATCCTGCTGCAGCACAGCGTTTAATTAAACGGAGATGATAGGCGCGGTGAATCCTTCGTGTCTGTCCACGTTCTTAACAGCTTTCGCTTCGATTCGCTATTTATGAGAATATTTATGCAGAGAAATTGGGTGTATATCGAATCATTTGCAAACCACTGTCCAACCTTCGAATTTTTTAGCATTTTTGTGCCAAGAAACTACTACGGTGGAGGTTTGAAAATTATTTTATAGGATTTTTTTAAATCAGAGTCTTCTTGGGAAAAGGTATTTGTGTGCTTTTGGAGGATTTTTGACTATCTTTAGATTAGTATAATTGATACACGGTGTAATTATATATAAAAGAGGGATGATGGGTGCCATGAATTCTTCGTGTCTGTCCACGTTCTTAACAGCTTTCGCTTCGATTCGCTATTTCTGAGAATACTTATACAGAAAAATTAGGTATATATCGAATTATTTACAGACTATAGTCCAACCTTCGAATTTTTTATCATTTGTATACCAAGAAAGTGTATTATGCATGAAACTTGCACAGTAGGGGTTGAAAATTATTTTATTGCCTTTTAAAAAATTTTTGTTTTCCTGTGAAAAGGTACGTACTTGTTTTTGGAAAATTTCTGATTTCCTGGTAAATATTTTTAGATTAAATATAATTTATATGGATTGTAATTAATTAAATCGTGGTTGTGAGGATGCTCGAGCCTTTGGAAAATTTTGAAGAAGTTTTCTGAGTTCCATCGAACAAGGAATAATTTCGATTACGTTACAGGAACAATAGCGATTAATGGGTCGTTTAGATGTGCATCTGATTTTTGTCGTATCTGCGTCTCAGCATTTCCAAGATTTATCATACCATTGTGCGATTAGCCTGTTATTAGTTACGACTCATTAAATGGTCGGTCGATAACTCTCCTCTGACAGTTATTTTCTCGTCTTATTCATTATTCAACGTTATTGTTCAAGTTGCTCTCTACGTCGCGTCGTTGTTAAAAAATATCACCCTGTTCCTCGAACTGTCTTCTGCAAATCCTGCATTTTAATCATGCAAACTAATCTAAAGAGGAAAACAATGCTTTAAATTGTACACAGATATTTACTCCGACAGTCTAGCTCTTAAAAATTACACGCTTCGTCCGAGGGCGAGGCAATTTACGCTTCTAGAGTGGAAATTTACTAGACAGTTTCAGCTAGGGGTCACTAGGGGGTGCTAGGGAATCTCCAAGCAGAATATGACATCTACAGTTTGAAACTCGAGTTGGTTAATTTCACTCCGTATTTTATAATTAAAACGTCTCTTAAACACTTTCTAGAAAGTAACATTAGCTGTTGAAATGGACGTAGGAAATTTATGGCGTGGAATGAAAGGGACTAGATGTAGTGAGAGAATTTTGCCCCTGTGGAAGAAAAGCCAAAAAATTCGAGGGCAAGTGTCGAGAAGAGACACGTACCCTGTCGGACGTGCTCCCTCAAGTATTTCTAAAATAAAGCCTTTAACCTCTATTGCGATACGGCGAATTTTATTTTGCCCAGGCTATAATTTTTATCCAACTCCTTCTAATTAGAAACTAACTATTATTATATTCTCATAATTTCGTCTAACAATAAATCAATCTTACTCTATTCGCATTGTCATAAAGGAAGATAATGATAGAAATATATGTTCATTAAAATACCTTATTTACCACTGATGTATATGCAGTATCTGTTACGAGATATCCTTCACTGATAAATTATCAAATAAAAGTCCCTAGATCAAATTCATCGTAATTAGAAACTACTCCACATTAGTCTCCACGTGAAAAATCATACACCAACACTGTTATCGAACGTTACCTACCTCTAGTCGTCAATCAAGTGCCCTTTCAGCATACACGCGTCTACCTAATTACTCGGCAAATAATCACAAGTGCGTATTGATCACTCCCTTAACCTCACTTTTGAACAGACTTCGCAATCGCGACCACTCCCCGAACATTAAAGACACAAAACATCATTCACTGTCCAAATACGAGGAAACAAAACGACCCCAACCATGCGACCGATCGATTCTTCATTTTTATCGATCCAAGAACCCCTGCAATTCAATTAAGGGGCACTAGGGCCGTCTCGATAGAACGGAAATTTCAACAATGAGCCATAGGAACGGAGGGACAAACAGAGCCCAGGCACAGGGGAAAATTCAACGCAATTTCTGCCATTAAATAAAGGAGAAGAAAGCTCCCCTTCAATTTCGTTTCCGCGCACCCTTTCACCCCCTCTAACGTCGACCATTTGCTCGCGGCGTTCCGTCCTTTCGTCGCGATTATGTCCCCGGGAGTTCTCTTCGTCTGGCTGAAAGAATCATCGGCAACCCGGCGCCAGCCTAAAAGACGAGCACCGAGCTCTTCAGGGTGTGCGACCTAACGCCTCTTCACCGATCCAGACCATCATCGGCCCCGTATTAACCCTTTGCACTGCGACAACCCGTCTAACTTACGACTTCCTGTCGAATGTCAGAATTACAGTTGCTCACGAAAATATTTGCACAAATGACAATACAGTACTGATTACAGCCATCAACACAGTACTGTAGCCGTTGTAGCCATAGTAACGTAGGATAACATAGGAAATACTCTAACAGAGAAATTCTGAGTTGAATGGAGCACGTATGCAAAGCCCAACGAGTTGCACGTGGACTGACCAATTTTCTCTATTCGTGGATGTCACAGGGAAATATTATTCAAAATTGCGGTTCGATCTCTGTCATTTTTTAATGTAACTGTAGAATGATCGGAGGTAGAGCGAAGCTTTTTAAATAAAAGATATTTCGTTTTTCGTGTTCTTTCGTCCTATAGTAGACATTTCTCCTTGTCAGACTCCGTTTAAGAAACGAAAATTTTTTGGCTACGAAAAAATTATTACCCCTGTAACTCGTTATACTTTAAGTGCATGCGGAGTTTCATTAAAATCATAATTCTTTGGAAATATAGCGTTAGAATACTTATACAGTGAGCTGCTGTATACCTGTCACGCGACTGAAATTATAATAAACGTGTTTCATTGTGCACAAAATTTGAAGAAATTCGACAATTTTCGTATAATTTTATCGCGAATGGAATAGAGGCACAGTGGTTAATTAAAATTAAATACTTTTCCCATACGTCATTTCTCAGAATTAAATCACAGTGCAGGGGGGTTAATATGGCTTAACGTTTCTAAATTTTTCATCAAAAATTCTCCAATTAGGGTTATTATTATATTCTCTTAATACACGTGTTATCAATTTTTCCGTGTCTGCTTTTATCCGATTTCCTTTGATGCTCTGCTTCCTTCATTTTTCATCTCGTTCTTTCATGTTTCCATTCGTCCGGTCGTCGTAGGCTTGTTGTTAGCGTTAACCTCTTCGCCAGCGATATCATGCGAGGCTTGTGGCGAGGAATTCGGGCTAAACACGAGGATCATGGGTGTGAGGCATGGTTCGTAGATAGGGCTCGACGTAAACAACATAGGTCAGACTCGTGGTTAATCTTCGCCTTTGTCTTTCTGTTTCAGTTACGTGTTATTCTTCGACGTGTTCGGACCGGCAGCTCCACGTGTGATCGACCTCGCTGGTGTCTGTGGCACGCGCCATCGGAGGAGCTCGTAAGGTAAGTGGTTAACTGTGTGAATAATGTTAATAATAATACTATTCGTATCCGAAGTACCTGATTTGCATCGAAGTGTCTCCACTTCCTCATTTTAGCTTCACATTGTCGTTTTACGGGTGAATTTGGAAGACCGCGATTTTGAAGGGTCTTCGTAGACCACAGACTCGATATCTTCGATTAAAATCGGTTATAGAAGTCGGAAAATCGGAAAATCTCTGACGCCTAGGACGAGGATTAATTTCTTTCACCGATAGGTTCGATGGAGAATTATTATTCGCGGATGGATAGTCGTGACGCGCAGGTTGGAATTTACGTCATTCTTATTTCGCTTTTGTTCGTTTTTCGATTGTGCAACGCTTATGAGACGCGATAGGTGCGATGAACAATGAAAAGATTAGGATTAATGCGAGATGAGATGAAAGCCGCTTCTTTTGCAATAATGCGAACTCCTTCGAGATGTGTGAATAAATCAATTGTCCCTTTATTAACGCTAAATAGTCTTCGCGAGATGCAAATGTATATAGGTTTCGTGGAATTACGTGTTTGATAACGTGTATCCTGTGCTATGGAATGCACAATTTTCCACCCCTTGCCTTTCTATTCTTCACAGGCCTCGAGAACCAGACGTTCTCGAGAAATTTATTTTCATCGTGATACGTTGCATAGTTCAGATCCATCAGCGTTTATTATTCGAATACGTGGAAAATTACATGGATTTTAGTATTATATTTTTATCAGAGGTAGATTGGACTATGATGGTATAATTGGCACTTTGGTTTTCCAATTTTCTATTTCACTTTTCACATATATGTACAAATATGTGTACAATATCTGCTATATTATAGTACTCGTTATGATTGAAATTTTCAATTAAAAATTTCAAACCGACCATTTGGACCTAGATAGGTTTAGTATTAACCCTTTGCACTCGACGATCCTTTCGCTACAGAAGGGTAGAAATTCGAAGATTTTCTGCTACGAAGCTGACAATTTTTTTTAGAGCAGTAAATAAAAATTCGTATAATAATTAACACGTAGAATTATTTCGTTTCAATACCTCGCATATTATTCCGTTATTTTGAATTTAACCCTTTGCACTGGACGATTTTTTGGCTAGAGAAGAGTAGAAATTCAAAGAGTCTCTACTGAAAAACTGACGATATTTTTTTGAGCAGTAAATAAAGAATTCTATAATAACAGAATTATAGAATTATTTGATTTCGATACCTCGCACACTGTTATATTACATTAAATTTCATATATTAATTAATATCGATCTTCCAAATTTTATGAAATGGTGACTGAAGCTCGCCTCTCAAGTGCAAAGGGTTAATATATCAATTAATATCGATCTTCGAAAGTTTATTGGATAGTGACTGTAGATCGCCTGTCGAGTGCAAAGGGTTAAACATGTACATGACCGTAGATGCAAATGTGCAAATACAAAACCGCAATAACGGCAGAAAGTGGGTAAAAGAGGGTCCTAAAAATTGTCAAAAAGTATTACGCGAAAACGGTCTCAACAGTCCTTGACACGCTTGCAATCCTCTCACAACCCCAGATCACTTCAAACCCCACACCTGGCCCTTCGTTTACCCTGTCACAACGACGCCCCTATTTGTCCCCACCCCCCAAGCTTCCGAAATTCTCTCACCTGAGAGCCGAATGAAATCTGCCACGGTGCCACAGTTTTATCGCTTCGTTTCCGAGATAAAACTCGGAGCATAAACCTCTGGATGACTTACTCGGTTCCCGTGATTCACGTACACGCCGATGGCTACGCGGATAATTATTGCCGGCGCAATTAGGTGCGCCTTGGCGCGGGCCGCGGAGCGCGGAAGGGGGCGCCGATTGACTCGCGGCTAGTAGGGGGGTGGCGGGCGGGCGATTAATTATCCGGTGGTTGACGCGTCGGAATAAGTAATTGTCGCCGAGGAGAGGCCGAAAGAAAGTCTCCGAACAGAGTGATTTACCGATCGCGGCTTAATCGGCGATAAATGGCGGGTGCGCGTTTCGTTATCAGCGAAGTGGCGGCGATGGCGGTATCATAATTAGAGGCTACCACCGCGAAAATCTGTTTATTCCGAAACCGTTAGAGCCCGATAACGGCCTCTATGCAGCGCGTATTGTGCGTCTTGCTTTGCATTCGGCTGCCGCTACCGTATGTTAATTAGGGTACCGGCTTACCCGCCGCCATTTGCAGCTGGCGGCGGATGACAGCGGACCACGATGGCGAGCGTGTAGTCCCAGGGATGATGATCGTGGGATTTCCTCGTGCATCTGCTTGCTCTTTGCCTCGCAATTTCATCGATCTCGGCCCCGTGACCAAGGGATTATGATAATTATTGTCGATTGGGAAATAGATATATCGAGTTAACACTAGGACTACCAACCCAGTCGAAATGACTGGTCCCAGAATTTTCCTTTTTGCAATCACCGAACACATACACCTGCTTTAATCGTTTGAGTCCCAGAGGCTTTTGGAAAAACACCGAATAACGCGATAACGTTTGCCTTAATCGAGTGCGAAGAAGTCCAAACGGCGCGATAGCGCTTGTTTAATTTTATGTCGAAAAATCCCAATCGTCGCGATAACGCTTGTTGGTGCTATGTGACGTATGTTCTTCAGCAAAGTTGAACGCGCTTCTTCGACTGAAGAGCGCGATCGCGCTGCTTGGGACTCTAATTGTTGAGAATAAAATTGGTATCAACTCATATTAAGAAAGAACTGTAATCAATATATTCACTCGTATTCATCGTATCGCTGAGATTACTATAATCTGTGCACGTTATAGTTAGGTACCCATTAAAGATCAGTAGTTCCAGTGTTAATTATTGTAATTGGTCTGCATTGTAATTCTTTGTCTCTCTGATATTCTCTGTCTATCGATTTCCGGGACTGACTTTCTCTCGTGACAATCATTGAACATACCAACCATAATTTCTTACAGTACGTATCGATACTCGATTATACTCATTCACATTCGTGCCTTATTATCTTTTATTGGGATTATGGGTAAAAAGAAATAACTATCTTTATTCTATTTCTCTAAGGAAATAATAATCTTTAGTCTATCCTAAAGAGGGTATATCAAATGTATTCTGTCTGTTCGCATGGAGAGTCAAAACTAGAGTGAAGAAAAATGGTCAGAGTGGGGGTTACGTATATTATATGATATGCTAATTACCGAGCATGTAGACGTAGAGTAACAGGAATTTGTCGCGGTTTTATTTTTAGGTTAGATTACAGTTAGGTGTATATAATATAGGGTATTGTGTGATATAACAGGTTATAATGAATAGTATAATAAGTTGGGGTACCGTATATGATAATTCCTGTTACTTTGTATCCACGCTATTAAAAGTACACAGACACGAGCACCGCGAATAATTTACATGTAATTTGCATAATCGTTTTAATTAGGTGTGATAGAATGTTAGGACACGATAACATTGATATAGAACAACCGAATTACTTTTATATACTTCGTGGTTAGGAATAATATAGTAATGGATATGGGATAATAGAATTATTGCGTATAAAGAAGCTACAAATTTTGAAAAATTTTTCTTTTTATTTTATTTTCATGAAATAAAGAAGACATGGAAATTATTGCTTCGAATTGATTAGGTTTCACTATTCTATTAAAATACAAGCTCGTAAATAGATAATTTAGAAACAGGACAAGGATTAATTCGTTGTTAATAATAATAATATAGTAATAATATAGTAATAGGTATAGGATAATGGAATTACTGCGTATAAAGAAACTACCAAATTTTGAAAAATTTTTATTTTTATTTTATTTTCACGAAATAAAGAAGACACGGAAATTATTGCTTCGAATTGATTAGGTTTCAGTATTCTATTAAAATACAAGCTCGTAAATAGGTAATTTAGAAACAGGACAATTTAATAAAATTTCAATTTATAAAATGAGTGTTCGTACATTCGCTCATGCTAGTATCTGTGCATTATGTCAACGTGAATTTACGATCGAGAGACCTTTGAAATAATAACTGTGACTGATATCTTAATCTCCAAATGTGACATTTAATTCTTCAGCTGCGTTTCAAGCAGCCTCTACTGTTTCTATTTATACTGAAACCGTGTAGTTGGAACCTGTATACGGATAATTGCACGTGACTAACAAGTAAGATATTCCTTTTTTAGCGGAGAAATCAATCAGTAACCGACTTGTACAGCGCAGCTGAATACATAAATACCACTAGGTATCTATTTATTCCACAAACATTTCTACCGTAGCAATATACCCCATAATTGTTCACAATCGTTTCACTCGAAACCCAATTACTCGGTACCATCACGCGAATATTACACTTTCGTTTCCTTCCCATTTCAATGCATCGAAGAAATATTCGGATATTCGAATAATTAAATTCGGAAAAATTCAATTTTATTCAGGGAAATATTAATTTTTATTCACGAACATCTCCCTCCAGGCAATATTCGATAATCGACACAGTCGTTTCGCTAATAATTCAGAATTTTTATACAAACATTGACGATTCCATTCTTCTAACATAGTTAGAGTATCTTTTTAACATAGTATCCTTATAATTTTTTAGAATATTGTTCTCCTTCACACGTTGCAGTATTATACGAGTCGTTCACTGCACCAACCAATTAACTCCACTTTTTGAAAAATCTTAAATATAACAAGTTATGACTATACCAAGTGCCTTGATTTACTTAAATTTAAGATTTTTCAAAAACTGGAGTTAATCGATTCGTGCATTGAACGGCTCATATCATTTACGCGTAATTATAATAACGTTGAACTCTGTCGTACAGAGGAACCTCCCTGCTCAAAATTCATTCGTGCCTAAGAGGTTAAGCCTTTGCACTCGAGAGGCGCCTCTCAGTCGCCATTTAATCAGATTCTAAAGATTGATGTTAATTAATATATCAAATTTACAATTACTCAACAATGCTTGAAATATCGAAGTAAAATAATTCTACGTCTCAAATTTCATACGATTTCTTATTTATCTTTTGAAAAATATCGCCGACCTTATAGCAGAAAGTTTTCGAATCGCTAATTTCCTCCAACGAAAAACTCACCGAGTGCAAGGGGTTGAATCGTGTGAAAGAAAATTAGGAATTGTTTTCGCAGCAACGTGCAAACGCGATTCGCAATAACTCTCGTCGATGCAGATACAGGTTTAGTCGGTACATATGTGGAATATTTAAATCCGATTTATTGTAAATATCATTCGGACTCGGTAAACAGGAATGTGTAAACAGGTAAAATAGTTTGAACAGAAACCGTGTCAAGTAACGCGTAGTTTCTTGCGTAGAGAGCAGTGCGTTAAAAATACCTGGATACCCGCTTCCTGGTAGAAAAACAAAGCACGCAGCAATTTCAAAAGCCAATTAAACCAGGTTCCGGCGATCTAGTCCCATTATCGATAAATTAAATAGCCGTGATACCCTTCGATTTCCAGGTAACGATCTCGAGGCCTGGGAATTCGAAGTTGGGTAAAAAATAGGTTCCTGGAACGGGGAGATATAAAAACTTGGGTCTAACGAAATGTATTTATTTTAGCTAATTAACGATACGCTCATCTCGACATTGTATAGAAAACGAGAAAAACAGTTGTCATATAATTAGATCCTTTCCCTGCGAGAGGCTAGGGTTATTACGGTTTTGTACGTCCTTTACACGTCTGAGTTGCTGAAATTAAATTCTCTCCCCGATATTATTCCTTTTCTTCGTCGCTACGAGGTTAGGTTCACGCGAAATATAATTTATTCCTATGTTAATTAGCGACTATGTATCGGAAATTAATATTTCCCCGACGTCTAAATTGTTATCGTCCCGACGAATCTTGAGGGATTAATGCGATTGAAATCTATTACTCGCCGGCAATTACTATCAATTAACCGTGACAAAATAATCGTTCAATGCTGAAATCCTCCTGTACCCCGGTTTAGAAATAATACTCGAAATTATGTAACAGAAATCATCTCGTTCTTCTATAAAGAAAATTTCGTTATTGTATGACAATTTCTTCGAGATATAGAGACTGATGTTAATTCACCTCTTTGAAACTTATGTTCAAAATTCCACCTGAAAGTAATATTCTCGAATATATATTATATTCTACCACGTAAAAGGAAATTTCACAACCATTATCGCAAATCTTCTCAACGAGTGTTCAAAAATTAAAACGTTTAAAATTTATTACTCGGGAGTTATTATCATCAATTAATAGTGGTGACAAAATAATCAGTCACGGTTTAAATCTCTCGTGCTTCGATTTAAAAATAATATTCGAAATTGAGGGGTAGGTAGTCACCTTTTCTTTCGATAAATAAAATTTTCTTTCCTCAAAAGATAGGGACTCTGATGCTAATTTACTTCTTTGCAAACATCCGTTCCCTTTTATCTAAAAGTAATATTCTAAACTATACGATGTATATATATATCTATACCTTTTTCATGTGTAAGAAGAGAAATTCGCTTATGAGGGGTTAAGCTTTCCAAAATTTGCATTTCCTTTTATTCGAACGCTAATTGGAGAATAATATTTTCCCAACAGCTATCGCAGAATCTTGCCAGCACAGTTGTCAATTAATCTCTTCGAGACGTATCTGCCTGTTTCCGAAATTAATATCCGAAATTACACGCTTATACCGGCCTTGCTCGCAACCCGCATCACGCGATCTCCAAAAGCCAGACGCTAACCTCGATCCCGCGATCCCAGCGCCCTCTGCGCGGCGCACATAACCTCTCCGCGCGAAGGCAGCGCGCAGGCATGACGAGATGGCAGGTAACTAGGATAACGTAACAATTTTAGAAGCCGGGCGAGCTATATTTAGTCCAGATTGCCCTCGCAAAGTGTCTTCTGCGTGCGTGGATTCCCCGCTTATCGGACCATGACCGCCTCGGCCTTTTCTTCGTCGTAGCCTTCTTGCATCTTTCTCGGCTGCCATCTCGCGGGCGGCCTCGCCTCCCTTTTTCCATCTTTCTTCGTCCACACCGTGGGGCCCTATTCGTCCTTTTTTCCCCGGCGACCGGCAGGCATTCAGAGAACGAGTTCTACCCGAGTACGATGTGCGTGTTATGGTTCGCGAAGGGTAATAAGCTACCGGATACTTGTCTTAGAAGGATTTCACAGATGGAATTAGACGCGGAATCGAGGGAAAAATCAGCGCCGGTGGATGATTACGCCGGGGGGAAAAATTCGAGGTTAGAATGTCGGCCTTGGCGAGGGGTTTATGGCGTAAGGTAGCACGGTTCGAGTTTAAGTGTAGGGGGTGAGCGTGGATGATGGAACGCGCCGGTGTTGCTTCTTAAGGGAAGACAGGCAGGAATAGCGGCCTGGAGAATAATTCCTCGCCGACTGTGCAAGTTCGACGAGTGGTGTTTTTAGAAAGGGAAATTGAATTCGATGAAGAAGCTTGCTAATTTGCAGCCGGCCGAGTTGGAATGCGCAGTTTCGAAGAAGGCAAGTAGCGATCGTTTTGTGTACCGTTTAGAATTAATATCGATTTAATGTACTATTATTCCGCGTTCTTACTGCGCGCCGGGGCCCACTCCGCTGTGGCATTGGTAATTAGCCATTTTGGTATTTCATTTCGTTTTTACGACGGCCACGGGGGGAAGGAAGCGACGCCACTGTCGTTATTATCGAAACGGAACCTTTGATTTCCGTGTGCTTGTTATTGCAAACGCGTGTTAGATGACGGCGAATTAGACGCAACAGCGAGTAATGATGAATTGGAATAAAAAGTTTTCGGAATGCGCAGGATTCATTATTTTGTCTCGTTTTTGTCCATAGGTATGAAAACGTGAGCAAACTTTCCACTACTATAGCAGATTTCGAGACGAAATTTTTGGTCCTGCAAAAATTTAACGACGTTGTTGGCCAATCGGATACAAAGATTTTTCGAATACGAGGAACTGATATGGCGGAATATTTAATTTATTCGCTTCTTGGTGTTGTATATAATTTTCTTTTCAGTGTTAAATTTAATACAGTACTGAGATTCTTGGAATGCAAATAATTAATGTAATAGAATATTCTGAGAACATACGTTCTCGTATAATTGTGAAAATTATTACGCGTAGATGATAATATTTCGTTGATACGAGTTCCAACCTTAATAACGGTGAATTTTAATTGCATCGAAGGCGTCAACGAGTTTCTATGAATGGGGTATATAAAATATCGCGCGACTCGTTAATCAGAGTAAACGATTAAAGATGGTCGAATTAATTTTGATCGGAATTACGATTTATTACGAGCAATGGCTTGCTCGGCTCTTCAATAGCCTAAACACGGCAAAAAAGCCAATAAAATGGGAAAATAGAGATTCAGGAACGACACGAAGCGCGGTAGTAATCGCGATAAAACGAGAACCGGCGAGAAAAGAGGAAATTGAAAAACGCGGAGTTGGGAGCGCGTTAAATTGCATTAAAATCGTTTCACAATCCAGAGGTAACAGACGAAACGCGTTTAGGGACGAAAATAATCCCGCGTCTGTCCATCCAAGAATGCCGCATTAATCCTCCCCGAGCCTGTCTGATTGCCCGTTGCCCCGCCACGGCAGAAATAAGCTCTTCCTGTTTCTCGCAACCGTGAACGTCGAATCAACCCCGCGATAGAAGCAACGCGCGGAAAAACGCGTGGCAAAAAATGGCACGAAGCGGAAAGAAAAATCGCGAGAGATAAAAGAAACACACCACCATTCGATTTACAATCGCGTCGAGGTATTTCGATAAACTCGAACGAGATGTGCCCGTTCCGTTGGCAAAAACCGCGTATCGATCGCCAATTGCTCGATCTTTTATTTTTATTCGATGATTTCTATCCCATAGAGGAATGGAATATTGCGCGTGGATCGAGAGGTATTTTAGATCACGGGGAAAAATTAATTTCGATGATAGGATACTCGATTGTCGACCAAACGTCTTCTTTCTTACCAATCAAGATGGCGGCGGCGGTCCAAATGTAGTAGAAACCGCTGATCTTCCATTTTCGTTGGACAATTTCTATTCTGGAGGCAAATTGACTATTTCGCGTGGGTCGAGAGGTATTTTAGATCACCACAAGAATCAATTTCAACGATGGGATACTTAACAGTCGCCAAACGTCTTCTTTCTTGTCAATCAAGATGGCGGCGGTGGTTCAGACGTAGTAGAGATCGAGATCCTCCATTTTTGTTTCACGATTTCTATCTCGTAGACAAACTGGGTGTTTCACGTGGATCGAGAGATATTTTAGATCACCAAAGGAACTAATTTCAACGATGGGCGACCAAATTTCTTCCCAATCCAGATGGCGGCGGTAGTTCAGGCGTAGTAGAGACCGAGATCTTCCATTTTTGTTTTACGATTTCTTTCTCCTAGGCAAATTGACTATTTCGCGTGGATTAAAGGGTGCTACAGATCACTAGAGAAATTAATTTCGACGATAGGATACTTTATAGCCGACCAAACGTCTTCTTTCTTGTCAATCAAGATGGCGGCGGTGGTCCGGACCTAGCAGTGACCTACGATCTTCCATTTTGGCTTGACGATTTTTATTTCCTAAGCAAATTGACAGTTTCGCGTAGATCAAAAGGTACTTTAGATCACTAGAGGAATTAATTTCAACGATAGGATTCTTAGTAGTCGATTAAACGTCTTCTTTCTTCCTAATCAAGATGGCGACGACGGTCCAGGCGTAGTAGAGACCGAGATCTTCCATTTCTGTTTCACGATTTCTATCTCCTAGGCAAATTGACTATTCCGCGTAGATCAAAAGTTATTTTAGATCACGGGAAAAATTAATTTTCATGATAGGATACTCGATAGTCGACGAAGCGTCTTCTTTCTTCCTAATCAAGATGGCGACGATGGTCCAGATGTAGCAGAGACCACGATGGTCTTTCATTTTCGTTGTTCTATTTCTATCTCGTAGACGATTGGATTATTTTGCGTGAGTCGAGAGGTGTTCTCGATCAGTGGAGAAATTAATCTGGCCGACAGGATGCTTAATATTGGACGGAAGGTCCGCGGCGGAGGATCCGCTTAACCAAGATGGCGGCGGTCCGCTAGAAGGCGAGAAGCGCGTCCCTCGCAGCCCTCGGGGGCTGACGTCTCGTCGTTGGGCCCCGTTTCTGCTCGATTATCCGGTAAATTGATGTTCCACGGCACGAGGGACGTAACGAGTGCAATTATCATTGTCAGAAATAACGCGGGGCTGCGTTGCTGCTCGGGTTGGCCGGCCTGCTCTCTGCTCGTCACGCTGCCGCAATTTAGCGCCGCTCTCCTTCCCTTCCGCCCTGTCTCTCGCTCGCCTTCCTCCTGGCCACCAACAACGAATTAAACGCGCTTTAATGAGACGATTTTCCAGTCACCTTTCGAGACGCGAGACCCGGCAGAACGGACGCTTAACGAGCGTGCGTGCATGAAGTCGAAAAATAAAGAGAGCATCGAGGAGAGGAAAGAAGGAGAGGAAAAAAAGGCGTGAAGAGGGGCGAGAAGGGAGGAGGGAAAAAGACAAAGAGACGAGAGGGAGACTCTTAAGCGTGGAAGCTGCGCGAGGAACGCTGGGAGCCTTGGGGCCCCAGAAGGGACGATCGGCGCAACGACGAGGCGAGATTGAAATTAAAATCAATTAGCCTCGGGTAATTGTGTAATCGTTAATCTGCCACGTTGGCCACGTCACGTGACAGCGAGATCCTGAAGCGGTTCGCTAGCTGTCTCTCTTCCGTTAGCTCTTCCCTTCTTTCTCCGGTTCGCGCGGGATTCGTGACGAATGAGCGAGGTCGATGAAAAAGGAACAGCTCCGTTCGGTTCGAAGGGACGAAAGTTTCGAGTCTATTGCCTCTTCAGGGTTTCAATGAAGATCGATCGAGGATGTTTGGAAACTTGTTGCTGCCGGCAGAAGCGTGCATGTCGATTATTATTCGCAGTTTACGCCATTCTGGTTCCAGACTCGCCACCAGGGGGTTCTCACGATTGCGCCAGTTGCTCGATTTTCGATATTCCTCTTCATTTCGACAGGATGGAAGTTTAATTCCAAAATTGTTCACATTCGCCAGGACTCGGTGATATTTGAGCAATAGAGGAAGCGCGAGGTTAGCGAATTCTTCGAGGCAACGAACCGTGGAAAATATTTTAGAAAATATTTTACCACAACGTAAATAATGGCAATTATGATATTACCGATTTATCTGCGCTCCAGGCTCGATAATATATTTACGGGGAAATTAAAAACGGTCTTCGTGCGCCATTATATTTACATCAGAATTATATCTTCGCACATACACCGAGGAAAAGTGAAGCGAAATAATTCCGCCTTATCAATCTTCGGCTTCCTCTCCGAACTAACTTCCTAATTGAAAAACGACTCAGGTAATATCTGAAGAAAATGCGATATTTTTCAGCGGCGGAGGAAAAAAGCACGCGGACGTTGATCCATAAATAATCGTCACTCTAACGTTGTTTTAAGATGGCGCTGCGTCCGACGTCGTGATGCCGGGAATTTTCTGCGGTAAGTCTTAATGCAACTCGAAGTAGTATGGATTAGCGCTAATGATTCGGAATCACAGTTAGTTTAGCTTATTATCAAGTTTAGATTAGGTGGGAAAAAACGATTGATTAACCTATGCTTGCATTCCTAACGCGTGTTTGCAATCCTAATCGCTGCATTCCCAATTTGTCAGTGCCGCTATCAACGTGTGGCGTTCCCGTGGTTCGATAGCCCCGGGTCTGACAAATGGGATACAACGGTTTCATAGATATGATTCGATAATGACAATTTTAATCATGCGACTAATCACGGAGGAACGCTTAGAACGTATAACGCGAACGGTATTTCTAATCATTATTAAGCAAACAACCTTGAATCGAAGTTATTCGTTAAACCCGGCAGCCAGACAGGCTACGATCGTTTCATTTCGCTTTTTACACCTTTTCAACAACTGTTATTTAATCGCCATACAGCAATTTCCACTTAACCACCCGTCACATTTGTCTTCGCTTCCTAAAAACTTATTTTCTCCCGACTTCTGCCTCAACCTTCGCGGTTCTGCACTCCAGCTGCACTCTACCTCCTATTTGATGTCATTCCCTTCGATGTACCCGCAGTATCGCGAATTTTCCACCGTGTGCACGTAGCTTTACGAAGGAGCAAAGCCCAGGTCAAAAACCCTAGGCGATGGCGTCGGGGCCTTAACACGACCAAATATGGGCATCGGAAAACGTATACACGAAGGTTAATATAGTATAAAGAAGGCTCACCTTTCCACTCCTGAGTTACGAAGAGAGAGGGCGAAACACCCTGTCCGGAATTAATTTAACAAATTTTATTTTCGTTTAAATCTAACGAGAACTTAATCGAAATGTAATATCACGCGTTATAAGTTTACCCGAGTTGATAAAGACGAATACAGAAGTTCAGAAGTCGCTGAATATTTTATTTGCAAACCCTGACAGCGGACGAAAAATCTCGGGCCAAGGGAGGGCGCCACGTGCACACGGACGTGAAATACATAGTCTCGCAATTTTTTTGACAGGGGGAAAAATAATGCAGGGATTGTATTGAAAAAAATTTCTCTCTTATCCTAAGAGATGGTAGGACACGTCAGAATAGTTGGATTGCGTTCAGAAAGAATTTTCTAAGCTCTAATAGCTTTGAAATCCATGGACGTTGTATCACGTCCGCAGTCTGGCAGCCATATTATAGCGTGACGTCATATGACGTCTGCAGGAGTGAAAGGGTTAAGAGTGGTTGGAGGACAGTTTTAGTTGTAGACGTTTAGATGTTGTAAAGTGAGTTATTACTGAGTTATGAAGTTGGATGCTGTATTAAGTCGAGAATCGATATAGATGCGTGTCAAGAGATAATTCGTATGTTTAATCGTCACTTGCACATAGTTATAATTTATTAGTAAATTATCAGCATTTTCAATCCCTACAATACTACACCATCGCTATTATTCATTATCGTTTAATACAGATATCACAGTGGACATAGTTTTATTGCTATTTAACAATGAAACCGTCAAAGAGTCAAAGAATTGTCAAACTTCCTAATTTTTGACGTCTGCAGTCTGTAAAAGCACAAAGTTCCTTTTGGTAAATTAATTTGACCGATATTCGGTATCTATTATATATTTTAGCAATTTAATATCGACTTCATGAAACGAGATCTTCAAGAACTGTTATCTCCTGTGTTCCCAACTGACGACACTCGTCTGGGGTTCTTGCAGCCATCCGCCCCCGCTGAAGAGCCTTAATCAAAGGCCGAACCGTTAGCACTCCGGTGTACCTGTCTTCAATCTTTTTCGCGTCATTGGACTCCAACGATTACGACAAGCTACGTTAAATCTGTTACACTGTCCAATTTTGTTTGTCACTATGCGTAATGATCGTCCTCGTGAATAATCTTCGACGTAATCTTGTTTCACGTGTATAGGGTGTCTGCGAAATCGTGGTACAATCGCGTCGAAAATGGAGAATTAATCGAGTCCTTTCACACTTCGTTTCCGGGAAGATTGAACGCGAAAATTGAATTTTTAACCGAAGAGAGAGTAGAATAGCGAGATGTCGAGTCTCTTCGAGAGTTTCTTTGTTGCTCTCGAGGATCGCGTAGGGTAGTGATGGCGAATCTTATGAGCTTGTGTCAAAATTCATGGAAAACCTAATTTAACTTAATTTTCCTCTATTTACAGGTTTATTTAAAGAAAAGAGATATATTTTTCGCGTATTTATTTATTAAAAATGTAAAAACAAAGCGTGTCATAGGTTCGCCATTATTGGTGTGTAGCATAGATCTCTCGAACTCTCTGCAAAGCTAATTTGACACACGTGTCATAGGTTTGTCATCACTGGCGTAGAGTATAGTTATCTTTAGGTCTCAGCAAAGCAGATTTCATACTCATGTCATAGATTTGCTATCAATGACGTGGACTATGAATTTCTCTAGGTCTCAGAAAAGTTAATTTGACACGCCTGTCATAGGTTCGCTATCACTAGCGTAGACCATAGATCTCTCTAGGTCTAAGCATAGCGATTTTAACACGCGTGTCATAAATTCGCTATCATTGGCGTGAAGCATGGATCTCTCGAGATCTCAACAAAACTAATTTGACACGCATGTCTTAGGTTCGCCATCACTAGCGTAGAGCATGGATCTCTTGAGGTCTCAGCAAAGCTAATTTGACACACGTGTCATAGATTCTCCATCCCTGGCGTAGATCATGGATTTCTCTAGGTCTCAGCATAGCTAAGTTGACACGTGTTTCATAAGCTCGTCATTATTGACGTAGAGCATTGACCTCTCGAGGTCTCAGCAAAGCAGATTTCGCACTCGTGTCATAGGTTCTCCATCACTGGCGTGGAGCATAGATTTCTTTAGGTCTCAGCAAAGTTGATTTGACACGCCTCTCTGATTCCCAGCAAAGCTGATTCGACACTCGTGTCATAGGTTCGCGATCACTGGCGTAGATCATAGATTTCTCTATGTCTCAGCAAAGCTAATTTGACACGCATATCGTAGGTTCATCATTACTAGCGCAGAGCATGCATCTCTCTAGTTCCCAGCAAAGCTGATTTAACACGCGTGTCACAGGTTCGCCAGCAATGGCGTGGAGCACGGATTTCTCGAGATCTCCCCTTTTGGCGTTCATTTTTCGCAGAACCTGGCCCGGACCGCCATAATTGTAACAAACGTAATTGCATAGGATCGTGAACACGGAAAGGCGTAAAGTACGAGGTCCATGCACGATACTCGTGTCCCCACGGGGTCCTTAAGAGGAAACGTGAGAAACAGGAATTGTCAGGATGCACTTTATCGGCGATTCGTGGCTCGCGTTATCAGGAAGGAATGATTGTCGTTGTATTTCCTCGTATTGCTCGTTCCGCGCGAATATACGTGACAGATAATTGTGCAGCCGCTTGCGTGGGTTCGAGTCGTGAATATCTCTCGATAGATCATCCTTTAATATTTTAACTGTATCTCGCGTAACGATTTTTTAATCTTCGTTATCGAGTACTAGAATTATTTTTATAGATATTTATGGAAATCTGTCTGTCATATTTCTTGCTCTCACGAGACAGTTCGTTGGTCGTCATTGCGATAGTTGCCTGGATTTTTTGTATTCAGTATATCCATTTTTTGGTGACAGAAGTGTCGGTATAGTGATTCTGATTATTTCTCGAAAGGGCAATTTTTTTAATTCATATTCCCTTTATTTCAAGTATTTAAATTGCGATAATTTGATAATAGGTGTTAATATTTAAATACTTTCTTATCTTGGTTTATCGATAGTTGACGCTCTGCTTAGTTCTATACGAAGCTTCTTAAAATTCAAACGAATAATCGCGTACATTCTAAATAATATTTTAGGGGCTGTTGATTACAAATTCGAAGATAAAATTAAGAGGGAACGAAATGACGGAACCAAAATGGCGGACAGATATGTAAAAAGATTATTAAATGGGGTTGAAACTTGGTATCTATGTGTTTTCAAAATAGCTAATTACGAATTTAAAGCTAAAATAATAAAGAATAAAATGACGGATCCAAAATGGCGAAGAAACTTATTAAAAAATTATTACATCGGGCTTTAAGATAGTATCATTGAGTTCTCGACGTCACTAATTAAAAATCCAAAGGGAAAATCACAGAAAACGAAACAGGGAATCCAAAATTACTGAGAAATATATCAAAAGATATTATATCAGTCCGAAACCTAATATCGCAATTGGATTTAAAATTTCAAAATATTACCGATAATAAAAATCGATATCTTTTTTAACCTTCGTTAAATCCTTTTTCAAATTCTCATGAATGAATATCCATTTTTGTACCTTTAATCGTGACCCAGATAGACTTCCAAATTTCCAATCGCAATTGGGTTTAAAATTTAAAAATATTATCGATAATAAAAATCGATGTCTTTTTTAACCCTCTGCACTCGAAGAGGTGCCTTTCAGTCGCCATTTGATAAAATTTCGAAGATCGATATTCATTGATATATCAAATTTGATAATATAACGGTGTGCGAGGTATCGGAACCAAATAATTCTACGTGTTAATTATCATACGATTTCTTATTTACTGCTCAGAAAAATATCCTCAGCTTTATACCAGAAAATCTATGAACTATTCCTACTCTTCCTTAGCCAAAAAATCGTCGAGTGCAAAGGGTTAACCTTTTTCAAATTCTCACGAATGAACCTAACCTAACCTAACCTAATCCATTCCTGAACCTCTAGTCGTGACCCAGATGGACTTTCAAAGTCCCAATTTTGGAATACTATTCTCTCGTCCCAAATGCTTCCTAACATTCTGGAAACACCAATCATCTACTTCTCATCATCGAAGCGTTCGACCTCTAATTGCAAGTATCACAGCATAAGTATAGCGTACGAAGGGAACAGAGCTCGGGGTGAGGAGAAAAGTCAGCATCCTGCAGCCTGCGGAGCGGTCGAAATCAATAACAAAATTCTCCACGCAAACACGACGCACGTACACCTCGTTTCCTATAATCATTCCGGAAAAAGGACTCGCTTGTACCACTTCGCCGCCAGTCCCACCTTTGCCACTAAATCATATAATTCAGCTTGCATTCATTATCCTCAAACACATATCGCCATCTATTCAAACTCGCGCAAAAAGCGGATGATTAACATTAACCGATAGCCAGAGGATGTTGGCGAAACGAAAGGAATGGGAAGCGAGAGAAAGAGACGGGCCCCGCGGAATCCCACGGGCAGTTGGCTCGACTCAGGACGATCCTCCGCGTCCCCGTTAAAACGGCTCGCTCGCGGACTTATCGAAGCCGGTTTATGAGGCGTCCGAATCGAATTTTTCCGGCAGCGACGGCGCATAATCGTTACATCGGACGCGCCGGTTTAACCAGTCTCGATAACATCTTTCCCATGCTAAATATACCACGGTGCCGGCTAAATCCGTATCGCGGATTCGAGCCATTAAATCGAGCGGTTCGGCCGGTCGCGAAAACCGGGCCTCCTCCGGTCCTCGAACGGTGACCGCCTTGCAACTCATTTCGAGGTCTCGTTCAACTTCCCTTCGCTTTGTAAATTCCAGCCACGGTTACGGTTTTGCGTAATTCTTTCGCTAAATATCGTTCGCTGGTTAGTTCCAGCTGCGTCGCGCTCAGGGGGCGGGTGTTGACGAAGAGGTGGCGAGATTTGAGGTTAGAATGGAATTTGTATTTATGCGACGCTAAGTATCGTGTGTTTAAAAATATTAGTCGGAAATTTGGATTTGTATTGACACTGGATCTACCACGACCGGGTGAATGACCGATGGACGAAGAAAGAAAGGAGGAATCTTTAATAAAATAGAAGGAAGAATCTTTAATAAAGAGAAATATTGAGGAATTTATTATAGGATGGAATTTATCTTTATTTATTTAACACGAATTACCTTGTGTTTAAAAATATTCGTTTGAAATTTGGATTCTAATTGACACTGGACTCAACAAGATCGGACGAATAACCAACGAAGGAAAAGGAAAAGGAAGAATATTTAATAAAATAGGATAAAGGGAAATATTGAGGAATTTATTATAGGATGGAATTTGTCTTTATTTATTTAGCACGTGTTACTGTTTGTTTAAAAATATTCGTTTAGAATTTCGATTATAGTTAACACTGAACCTTCCACGACCAGTCGAATTACTAATGAATGAAGAAAGGAGAGAAGAATATTTAATAAAATAGGATAAAGGGAAATATTGAGCAATTTAGTATAGGATGGAATTTGTTTTTATTTATTTAACACAAATTATCACGTGTTTAAAAATATTCATTTAAAATTTGGATTTTAATTGACACTAGACCTACCACGACCGATCTAATGACAAATGAGTGAAGAAAGGAGGGAAGAATATTTAATAAAATAGGATAAAGGGAAATATTGAGGAATTTATTGTAGGATGGAATTTGTCTTTATTTATTTAGCACGTGTTACTGTTTGTTTAAAAATATTCGTTTAGAATTTCGATTATAGTTAACACTGAACTTTCCACGACCGGTAGAATGACTGAAGCATGAAGAAAGGAGGGAAGAATATTTAATAAAATGGGATAAAGGAAGATATTAAGGAATTTGTAACATGATATGTATATTAGGGGAAAAATCATGTAGTCAAGTGATTACTTCGAATGCGGAATTTTAAATGAAACGTTTAAAAATAGTCGTTTGAGGTTTGGTAGGTTTAGTGCTAATTGTGGAGCATATCAGGTTTCGTGTGATCTTTGACACTTTAGTTCGTAGTCTAAGAATTTTAGAGTTGAAGTGTGTCATGTTGGTATCGCGTAGGTAACCGCAGGTTTTGCAAAAATTTATTTACTCGTTTTTAGGTAGCGTTATGCATATATTTGGGGATCTTTCTTTTTGGAATTGCAATTTTTAGAATTGGTTATTAAGATATTGGTATTGGGAATCAAATTTTGCTTTAACTCACGCTGTTTCTATATGCAGAGTCTAATAAAAATTAATTTGTATAATGAAGTAATAGCAGAGTAACATTTAGCAAAACAGTAATTTTATTATACCGATAACTTTAATCTTAATATACCAATCTTTAATTTTAATATATTAAATCTCGAAGGCTTCTTTGTAGTGAACCTTCTGTATCTTGACGTCGAATTCGTTCCTTTCTGGCACACAGTAATTTCAGTGTTTTCTCGGACAAAGTCATTGGAATCTACTTTGGTACTGAATTTCGTTTCATGCAACAAGGATCGAAAATTATTTTATTAAACTGTAATTATAGAGACGAAGAATTAATACTAAATCTATCAGGACACAAATAGTCTTTCTTAAATTTCTAATTAAAGATTTCTCATTCAACTTTGTTGCTTTGGTCACTTGTCTCTGCCATTTTTCTTTCAATATGGTCTCAATAAAATTACCAATACGTTATTTTCTTTTTTCGTCTACCGGTTATTCGATTAGTCATGGTAGATTTAGTGTTATTTACTATTAATTTCGATCTAACTGTCCTATCTTAATCCTGTCCGAATATAGGAACGGGTATGGTTCCACATTACTCACTCAGAAGCCCCGAAAATATCGAAATTGGGAACATAATTATAATCCTTCGTGTGGATATCAAAATGGCAGACTAAATTCTGCGGTTACCCGGTGAAAAAAGTAGGCAGAAAAGATGGGAATTCTTAATACGACTTTGAACGGATACCCCTATAAAAGGATAAATACCTTGGCAGTACATATTATCCACGTGACTCAGCTATTTTTGCTCGATAATCCAAGCGAAGTCTTAAATATCGACCATTCAGCTTCCCGCCGCTAATTAATGTGGCACGCGATTACGCGCGCATTGTGGTGATCTGATTCGCGCGCGGTTGCTTGTCGGCCGCTCTCTTACGTTCGTGGAATTGCCGCCGAACCTAACGCGCAAGATTAATGCGCTCGCGGTAACGCGATGAATTAGCCGTGCAAGATTAATCGCGAGCGAGGCCGCACGATGAATTATCCGAGATTCGAAAAATCAATAAAGCAGGCGGCTAGTAATTAATTTGGCGAAACCCCTGTTAATCGCGATGGAAGGTCGTGGCGCTGCGGTGCAAAGCCGCCATATCGAATCTAATGGCGGCCGGGCATGCGCGCTGCGCCACGTAGACGTACGAATCCGTGGACGGCCGGTTACGCTTTAATTCGTGCTAACGTTTTCATCTGTCCACCTGCCGTGTTGATAACTGCTAAATTACGTCCTACGAATCACTGATGAACACTTGTGTGCATAATGGATACGAAGCTTTTGGTTAAAATTGAAATAATATTGGAATGAAATTGGAATAAAATTGGAAATCCGGAAAGAGGTTATGGAAGCAACTCCGATACAGGTATCGAACTATTAATACGATTAATACGTGTTATAGATAATATACGTCATATTTAGTAAAGATACGATCATATTACAAGTTAAAATACCATTTTTCTTGATAAATCAGTAGATATACAATTGTAAGTTTACTCGTTGTCACACGTTGTAGAGGTTATGAACATCGATGAGTTTCCTACGTATTTTCTCGCACTGTCTTTTAAGAGAAGTGTATCTAGAGAAGGATTTATCCAGGTTATCGAAGCTTGGTGAAATTTGGTATTGGAATGCAGAGGTATACGTGACAAGGCAGGTTGGTATGGACGGAACGTAAGTGGTTAGGTTAGGATTGCTCTGGGTTAAGCGCAGGCGCAAATACTAAACAGTCTTCGTGCAACGAGGCGCACAACGAATCTCGGAGATTTCTATTCGGGGTTAAGAAGTAAGCGATTTGTAGTAACATTTGAAACTATTAATATTAGAGAGCAGGGCAATAAGAAGATGCCCTCGGTCGCTGGTAGTTAAACGGTCGTTTCTTCAGCACAGTAAAATATCAATTAAGAAACGTTTCTCGTTAACGAACCACCTCCCGTTAACGTTCGTTTCTAATTGCGTCATTCTGGTTCTAGGTAATTAAGGAAATCCTTCTGATAAAGGACACATTTAGAGAACGGGTCGTTTCAGCCGGGCATTAAGTTTATTGGTAGGTCTCGTTATAAGCACGAAAAAAGTGTTTACTGCTTATATCCAGTAATTGTTTAATGGTTCGGTATAAATATTCCGCGTTCCAGCGGGCAAATAAAATCTCGTTGCGCGTCTATATATTTTTCCAATATGTTTTTCCACGTATCAAACATCGGTTAGTTTATCGGCGGGGCAAATTAAAAAGGGCAATTTAGCTCGTTCATCGGTCGTTAAATTTTATATGTTTGGCAATTGCAAGAGCGATATGGGGCAATCGTTGTGCAGTCGTTCGATTTCGAGAGTGATTTCAATATCCCTCTTCTTTCCTTTTTTCCCCCCTCTTTTTGCGAATTAAACGACGCATTGATATCGCGGACCCACCTAGTCGATTGTTTTTGCGAATATTAGCGGTAATTGATATTGCACGAACGTTTGCAAAACGAAATATTCAACTATCTTCTAGCTCTCTAGAATTTTTCCATCAGGCTAGAGGAAGCCTTTCTTCCTTCGTTATGGAATTTGTTGCCATAAGAGGTTCCAAGTGTCGCGTGAATAATTAAACTATTCTTCTTTAATTTCCTTAATTATCCCCCCGGTTCGCAATTTTACCCCCGATTAATTTGAAGGACTTTTAATCTTCTTTCACCACGAGTATCTCGCGTAATCTATCAAATTATAAATTACTGTACGTGTTTACCTCTCGCGGCGAGCGAGGACTGGGAAAAATGGGAAAGGAACGATGCTGATAAACGACGATCGCACGAACATCTCAGACACCTTCGAAGACACTGAAACTTATTGAAACACCTGCTCCACGCTCCGAGCAACACATTCGACACATGTAGCGATCCATCAAATACTAATACCCCGAACCAGCCGTCTAATTACCATCAACACGAGTCTGCAACGTGCAACTATTTCCTTCGCAGCTCCTCGCGGCGTGTTTAGTTCATAAGGTTGATGGACTAACTCCGCCATCGACGTGAGTCGAGATTGAAAGGCAGAGGTGCACAAAATTATAATCCCGTTGGTACGTACCCGTCTATACGTTCGGCCCGTTAGATATTACGAGCTGGTCGAGTTTGACAAAGACGAGGAGAAGGACAGCGGGAGACACGGGGAGAGAAAGAGAGAGAGAGAGAGAGAGAGAGAGAGAGAGAAAAGGAGAGGGACACTCCGTTAGATCAGATCTAGGTCGTTACACGCATTTCTAAAACGCTTCGACATTAGGAGCAGCGCTCGGGATGCGCTCGACCTTCATACTAATCTCGACCTGGAACCCCTGAATTTTTCGCGAGGACGCGATCACCGTGAGAATAGGCGAAATCCTGAGTCCGGGAACAGTACTATGACGCTTAATTAATCGCTCTATCGACACTCCTGACGTCCATTTTGGATCACTTAGTGATAATGAAAATACGACGACTCTTTGAATTTTTAATTAGAGAAACGCAATTTCGAAAAGGAAGCGAACAGGATGTTTAATTAACCATCATCCTGTAATGTATACTGGAGTTAAGTAGATTATGATCTCTTGAATTTCAGAGATTAAAGAAAATATAGTGGTTGAATTGGTCGCTTTGCAAGTTATGGTAAATTAAGTATATTATTTAATAAAAGAGAGCACGAGGAATCTTATTAATATTGATTAAAGGAATAAAACTTTCGAGAGAATGATGGAACTAAGTAGATCATTTATAATATATTCATTTTTATTAACCCTTTGCGCTCGGAGATTTTTTCGTTACAGGAAAATAATAATTCGAAGACCTTCTGCCATAAAATCGACGATATTTTTAAAACGGTAAATAAGAAATAAGAAAATTAAGTATGTAAATTAAGACGTAAAATTATTTTACTACGATATTCCAATATTATATAATTGGTAATTGTAAATTTGATATATTAGGCGAAGTAAAAAGAAATCCATTATTTTTGCATTCAATTTCATGCCATTGAATCCGATTCTAAAGATGGATGCTAATTAATATTAGGTGAAGTAAAAAGAAATCTATTATATTTACTTTTTACTTCACCTAATATTAATTAACATCCATCTTTAGAATTTATTTCAATGGCGACTGAGAGACGCCTCTTTAGTGCGAAGGGTTAAACAAATTCAATTTTGAACAATTAACACAGTAGTAGTATAACTCTTATACACGAAAAGCCAGACAAGTGTTAAAAATCTTGGACACGAGGTGCTCGATATTTCCCTCCAATTCTTCCAGGTGATACTCGATGTTAATATCGTGTTAAAGGATGGAGAAATTAACGCTAATTAAAAACAAAGTCGGGGATAGACAATGGCTCGCATGATAGTAGAAGTAATAATGGAACAAAGCAATCTCGGCGTTTCGATTGTACCGGGATCATTCTAGTTGAATCAGGTTGATTCGTGGTACCGTTTCCGTAAGAACATAAAATGACGCTCATCAGGAGCAACGGAATTCAGTTCGTTAGGCAGGCGACAGAGAAGACACGTCGTACAGATCGACGGTGATAAGTGCACTGACGTTTCAGAACACTCGGCAGAGGAGTAAACAAAGGAGAGTTCTCACACGGAATATGACAATGAACCTGAGGGCCCTTAGGTAACATTAACAGACTCCAGACGCGACGAAGACGCCTCGCATAGACGTGATCTCGTAATTATGCGCAGCCCGTAGACAAACTGTCTTCCTCTTACGTCTTTTTCTTCCATTTCACCTCCTGTTTATTCCGCTCGAGACGCGCGTTCGCCCATTACAAGTCGGTATTTCATTAACAGTATTTTTAACTCATATTTCATACCCTACAATCGCTATCTCTCTTTTCTAAATTATTAACCCTTCGCACTCGAGAGGCGTCCTTCAGTCGCCATTTGATCAAATTTCCAGCATAGATATTAATTAATATGTCAAATTTAAGATAATGTAACGGTGTGGGAGCTACCGAAATCAAATAATTCTACGTGTTAATTATTATAGATTTTTTATTTAGTCAGCTCTATAGTAGAAAATCTTTGAACTCCTATCCTTCTTTAGTCAAAAAATCATCGAGTGCAAAGGGTTAATCTCGCATTTTGAAATTTTTCCCTGTCACCCCATACATTTTAACAGGGTGTTTCTGTTATTTCCATATAAATCTGCCACGTATTGTTTATATGGTACAGTCAGGGGGCCACGATAAAATTTTAATTATTCTTACGATAAAATAAATTATCAAACTAAATGGCAAGAAAAGACAAAAAAATGGTGCAAATTATTAATGTCTTCTGTTCAAGATTCTTTATTTATTTACGTTCTTCAAATTTTCAAAAATTGGTTAGAATAAAACAAATATTAATTTAAAGAATTAGTATCGCCGGACACTGGTGACCACCGTGGTAGTCAATGTGTTTAACAATAAATTATTGTATTAATATTTTGTCTTCGAAATTTTCCATTTATTTACGTCGTTCAAGTTTTCAAAAAATGATTAGAATGTAATAAATATGAATTTAAAAAATTAATATCGCCGGACACCGGTGACCACCATGGCCCCACCGGGAAAGCAAGCGTCGGTCACTGATGACCACCATGGCAGTCAACGCGTTAATTATGGTTAACCCCGAATAGAGAATTCCATTGGTCGAACGTTAGTTAAACGTGAATAATTTATCGAACCGATGGCGAAGATTGGGAAGCAGATTGATACACGATCTTGAATCTAATTGGTTTTTTGATATTTTCAAATTCACGGTTATCGCGTAATTATGGGAGTTGATTGATTTTATGATTGGTTAATTTCTCGCTGGTTGCATATAGCGTTCCAGCTCGAGTCCTCGAGCTTTTACGAAGAAACTCGGTTTAGTTAATCAGTGCCTTAATTTAGATCTAGTTAACCTCGACTAGCTTCGCTCCTTAAATACCATAATATCCCGATGCAGTACCATGGAAAACGGAGAGTTCATAAACGGCAAGACAGAACTGGAATAGAGCCTATAAAAGAATAATTCCCCTGAACCTCGGCCATTCAACCCCAATTACCACGGCTTTCAGCCGATACCCCAATAAACGACGTTAAAAAGTGACTATAAATGTAAAACGAGCTGCAGCAGAAAAATATCGCACAGTTATAAATCCAATTATGGCTACCAGAAGGAAATAGCGCGGTTCTAAAGCGAGCAGAAATTTTCAAGTACTTACATTATAATCGGCGTAATAAAAGTTTTAACCGGTTTATGGAAGGGCAGCAGTTCCAGGTATCGTTCGATACAAAGTGTCAGCGCAGTGTATTTTTCTCTTTATACCTTTTACATTACGTCTCGACATCACAGGCTATCTATGTATCACTTCCTGTATGCTCTCCGATCCCTCGTGATTTCCAAGATTTTGCTCGTATAGCATCAAACTTGAACAGATCCGAACTAGATTTAACTTTGAAATTAAAATTAGAAATATTAAGGTATTTTTCCCGAGAATTTCGAATATCAAAAAATACGTATTGTGGCGAAAACTGGTTTTGAGACACGAAAAACTGACAGAGCAACAAGAACAGAATAACACGAACACAAAATTCATAAAATTAATTTCACTTAGGAAAAAAGACACCAAAATAACGCAACGAAAACACACAAAGACGCACTTTAGTTTAATTCTCTTTCCAACACCGAGTGTCTCACGCTCGTGCCGGTCACAATTAATCTCTAAGGACTCTGTTTTGGTTGTCAAGAAGTCTGCTTTCCTTAACTACGCTTCACCTCCCCGCAAGGACCACGTAACTTAATTTTTCTCCCCAAAATAATTTTTCCATTTGCTTTTAGAAAATATCACGCATAGGTCATCGATCGGTTTATAATTTGTTTCTTCTAAAATAAGAAATAGTATCGTACAATATTTTTCCCGCGAATTTCGAATGGCAGAAGAGCATAGAACGCAGTCCCGAATTCTAACTCGCCTGTAATCCCAATAAATGTGTCCAAAGTGCAAGAAAAAGATACAGTGAAATACCCTGTCATCTTATCCCTTCTTACCGACCAATCCGCCATATCAATCTTAACTATTTCGCACTCACCTAAGCTCTAAAACCCCAATTCAATTTTCACCCTTTTCTTTATTAATATCACCCTCTTTATATTCCACCTTCAGTTTGCTAGCCACCTTTTATACCTAGTCAGCATCCACTAAATACCTACCTTCTAATTTCGCTTTTTACTTCACACCACTCTCGTACGTGCCTCTTTCATACCCCTAACCAAATCCCCCTGTCATCTCATCTTTGACTGCTCGTTTCTTACCTCTAAGTCCCTCATTTGTATCACTCCATTTCCCCCGGAGACACAGCGAGGTCTCGATAACCCAATAAGCGGTGGAAAAATGTGGTGCCAGGTATGAAAGTGGGCCAG